>NW_004798112.1:266350-267595 GCF_000002075.1 Aplysia californica | reverse complement strand
CCCCCCCCCCCCCCCCAAAGTCTCCCAAGCTACAGTACTATAAGACCAACCTTGAGGACGTGTGTTGTTGGGCTCCGTGGGCTGACTGCACTCCTCTGTGTCAGAGAGGTCCGAATCAGAGCCGCGGTCAAAGTAACTGGCCAGATCGTCGTCGTCCGATTCACTGGAGACCAGCTGATCCTCCGCCTCTGCTTTTCCTGTCAATTGAGAAGACCTTACGATCAAAGATGGGCTTCAATTTTTAAAAATCTCCAATATTTATGAAATACTCGTATCTTTTTTGGAAGTGCAAAGGTTGGGGTGACTTTGAAGCAGTGATCTAAATAATATATAACATTTATAAAGCGCATTTCCAAAAAAAGTAACTCAATGCACTTTACATTGGAATACCCATTTTCAAAACCTTTCTTACTACCTCCTTTCTTCTTATGCAATATATATTTATGCACACACACACGGACTATTTTCATTCAGACGTAGGCACAGAACAACTATACTAAAAATAACGCTAAAAGCTTATGAAGGACAGGCCTGTAGGAGCAGAAAATGCTTAAGATGATCTAAGTAAGTCTTCTGTACTATAACATCAGAATTTGTTGCATCAGGTAAACTTACAATTCATTAGTGATTTTCCTTGGCCTTGACAACAGTAAGCAAAACTTTTCTTATACCACCAAGAATATTGACAACGAACTCAGAAAATATTATGAAAGCAACCACTGCAGTCAGGATCAGTGTCAATCTATAACAGAAAAAAATATGACATATTTCATTTTCTCATTTGAGACAGTTGATAACACTTGCAAAACATTTTAAAAATAATTTAAAATAAATGCCAGTCTAACCTTAAAGACAAATTAAAAAAAACCCAAACCTACTGCTAGAATTCACTTTTCAGACACTCCCATGAGCTTTACCGTAATCATGAAAATCTATTATACAACCGTTTTACAGGCTTTTCGAAACCAAAGAAATGTTTAACATTCTTGAAGCAACAACGTAGTGTACCCACCTTCGCTGAGATCAGACATATCCGACCAGTCTGACATGGCGTCTTCACTACTGTCACTCAGTTGCCTCCGCTTTCTTCTCCTACGGAGATTCCGAATTCGGGTGGGTCTGGATTTCTTGGAAAAACACACAAAAAAGAGATTAATACGTTTTGAGGAGAAAAATCCTTTCAGAAAAACATGTATTAATATTATATAAATATATAAATTGAACAACAAAGACAAAAAATAAAAA
>NW_004798112.1:263475-266250 GCF_000002075.1 Aplysia californica | reverse complement strand
AAGATAGTTTAGTTTTAGTAGAGGTTTTACGGTACCTGCAACACAATAAGGTCATATGAGCGCGCGGCACATCTTTAAAATTACTAAGATATATAAAACATTTTAAACAATTAATATGTACAGCACTGAATTTGCTACAAAGAATATCGTCTTATTTTAATATCCCAACTTTCTGACAACTGGGGCCTTTCTCCAGCCACACACAAACACAAACACTATAATGGCACTGTCTAAGAAGACCACTTCTCTCCTCAACAATGGACGGTCATCTTGGACAGGTTCGACGGTACTTACTTTGGGCTGCCCCCATGGAAAATTTCCAGCAGTTTCAAAAAGCGTGTCAGAAATCTTTTAATGTCTTGGGATCTGCAGAAAATTAAAAAAAGCAACAGGACAAACCATTATTCTTTTACATAAATTTTTCGACTCTTTAGAATTTCTCTCTTTATCACTTCCATTGTGTCTTAAATGTAATTCTACCAGTTCAGTTTTAGTTTTAGTAAGAGTTTTACGGAACTTGCAACACTATATAAGGTCATATAAGTGTCGAAGATTAGATGTGTTACAAGAGAGTAACAAATATAAAAAAGGAGGAGAGATCAGGACGACAGGTGTTTGATAAGAAACAAGGAGCAAACTACACCAGAGCACCCACCAACCACCCACAATTTTACACATACCCTTTCACTATGGAAACTTTATCTAACAAATGAGAGTTTAATGCGCCGTGATGTGGGCCAATGGCCTTAAACACTCAATAAACTTACTTACTAAAATATAATTCTAACCCTCTCTAAAACTTTCACTCTATTATGCTTGAACTTTTCTCTTTTAATTCAAAAGACTTCCGACAACAAAGAAAAAGAAAACATTTTATTCTGAGCTTACTTTTGCTCCCCCGGAGGCTGGTCGCGGGCTCCCTGCTTGTTGAGGTCATAGAATCTCTTCGCATTTTTCTCAAACAGACGACTCAGATTTCCTCGCGCTCCTTCAAATGGTTTTTCACAAGCGAGACTGAGGATATCACGAGAAAAACAAAAACCTTTGAGCACTTGTTTGTTTTAGTAAGCGTTTTACGGCACTTGCAACACAATAAGGTCATATAAGCGCCGAAGCAAACCCTTTGAGTAAGCAGGAGACAAACGGGGGTGTCTGTCGGCTTTTTATCTTAGATTAAAGGGGGCTGGGAAGGAAAAGTGGAGGCAGCAAAATTAGAAAAAGAAAGGAAAAAAAATTATTAAAAAGGTTGCAGGAATAAAATATTGGGTGCCTTTGTACCTAACAAAGGCCGCGCTTCTGTTACTTTCCCATACAAAGATCGTGAGAGGTGAGAAATCATGGGTAACTCACTGCTTACAAGAAAAATCTAAGGCTTTTCACAAGAAAAGGACCACAAGACATTTGTGAGATATACTGACAAAATGAGTTACTTGTCAGATTTTAGCCTTCTGGCAATTGATTCATCAACTTTATAGGTGGAGTTTGTACAATTTGTAAGTGTGGAATAATAAAAGACTCGGTAGACTTGAAGCAAATGGCCTCAATTGAAAATTTATAAATCTGACCTCAGCGTCGAATTTCAGCAGATATCTCCATTCTTAGATTGGGAGAAGTAACTCATTTTGATAGCACGCCTCACGCATAAGAGAAACAGGGCTTCACTCACTAGACAAGGCCGAGCCAGCAAGCAGAATCTTGTTTGGGTGTTGTAGATCGTCCATGCGGGCCTGAAGTCTCATCAACACGTGGTTCAGAATGTGAGAGAAGAGGGCCAGGAGAAACGCCATGGCCGCCGTGACATTGATGGAGCCTGAAGCGGGAGAAAAATGTACAAAGACAACGTGAGCAAGATGTACAAAGACAACGTGAGAAAGATGTACAAAGACAACGTGAGAAAGATGTACAAAGACGTGACATTAATGGAGCCTGCAACGTGAGAAAAATGAACAAAGACAACGTGACATTAATGACGTTTTGTTTTAGTAGAGGTTTTATGGCGCTCGCAACTGTATAAGGTCATATGAGTGCCAAAAGATTAGAGGTGTTACAAGAGAGTAACAAACATAAAAAAGAAGGAGGGGAGATAAGAAAGATAGATGTTCACTAGATCTCTAACAGATAAAAAAAACCCTGTCAGTTACCAGTTTTCTCCAAATGTTTGAACATACACCGAAACAAGAAAAAGTTCACTATAACAACAGATAAAAAACCAATCAGTTACCAGTTTTCTCCAGAAGTTGTATGGTACACATGAGACAGCAGACAATTTTGAACACAATCCCGTTGTCCAGATAGAGGAAGGAGATGGGGTCACCGGGGTCGCCTGAACCGTCCGCCTCCTCGCCATCCTCCAGGGGGTCGTCCACGTCGCCGCAGTCGGCCGTTGGCATCTGGTGCTGGGGCTCGTAGAACATGCATAGATTGAAGTCTTGTAGGGTGTGTTGGCACAGCTCCTGCAGCTCACTCATCTCCATGCTGGCACGCGGGGACAGAACACAGGTTTTTAGTTTAGTTTTAGTAGAGGTTTTACGGCGCCCGCAACTGCATAAGGTCATATGAGCGCCAGAAGATTAGAGGTGTTACAAGAGAGTAACAAACATAAAAAAGAAGAAGAGGAGATAAGGACGACAGATGTTTCACCAAAGCACCCACCAACCACCCACTGAGAGGCGTTTGTCAGACATGGTGAGGTAGCTCAAGAGCCAGGAGTTACACTTTACACGTTTGTTTGCTTGAGGTAAGGATTTTTTATTTGCTTGTTTGAGTAAAGAAAAG
>NW_004798112.1:259277-263375 GCF_000002075.1 Aplysia californica | reverse complement strand
GCCAGAAGATTAGAGGTGTTACAAGAGAGCAACAAACATAAAAAAGAAGAAGGGGAGATAAGGACGATAGATGTTTGATAGGAAAGAAGAAGCAAACCACACCAGAGCACTCGCCAACCACCCACTCCTTCTTTACTGTGGACAGGTAATGTCTTGTGAAGTGTATAGTAACTCTACGTTACATAATCACTTCATTCTGCACAGGGGGCTCCAGTGGCTAAGTGAGTAGTGAGTTTAGACTCAAGAGTAAAGTCAAGCAAGTGTCGGTGACACAGGGATCAGATAGGTGGTCACTGGGGTGTCTTTGAGCAAGACACGACAAGCCTAACTAAAAAAACAGGGCTCTGCACAGTGGCGACCAGCAATGGCATGGTTATTAAATTGTTCAGTATTGATGTAATATTGTGTATTTATGCATGTATATGGGTATGTATGTACGTATTTATAATTATGTATTTATGAATGTACGTATTTATGTATGTATGTATTTATAATTATGTATTTATGTATGTATGTCTGCCATTGTAAACCAAGTTGCCCCTCTGGGATCAACAAAATTGCAATTATTATTATCGTTATTATTATTTAACTTGATGCGTGGGATTCTCTACCTACCATCGCATGTAGTGATACGCTGCTTCACAACCACAGTATCTCGAGCCGGCCAGAGTCCCCAATTGGTTGTGAGGCATACCTTATTAAAAAAAAGAAGAAAAGAGACAAATAAGTTTCAATGTAAAGCAAAGCCTGACACTTTGTTAAAGAGCGCCTACTTAACGCCCTGGGACGTTTCTTCCATTTTTCTACAATCAAACAAAATGACACCTCTCATAATTTGTCCAGAGAAGTTAAATTACATATCACTTCCTCCTTTTCAGGAACTGAAACAGCTGAGGTGAAGAAACAGAAAACAGTCAACAGAGAAACTATTCTATGACTATGCACGGTAAATGCTGAAGAGAGTGAATAAAAAAGAAAAGAAGTAAATGTCCATTAAAAAAAAAAAGAAAGCCGAATGGGTTCATAATAAAAAACTGAAAACAGGAGCAAAACAATTTTGAGACTGATATAAAGAGCCCCACGGGGGCATTAGGAGTTCTTGGAAAACAACAGATTTCAATGTTCTAATTATAAACCAGCAATTAATAACTTGGAGGGGATCCTTAAGTTTTTATATAAACATGTATTGAAAAATTATTTTTCAAAAAGTGAAGCCCAGCCATTGCAAGCTTTCACCTCACCTAAACAATAACAAAGTTTGCTAGTGAGTCAAAACAACTGACAGTCAGTGTGAAAAACATACCTATCTCCGGGAAAAGAATGAAAGCCTGATGGTAGTAACGCTCAGCGGTTGTTGGTATTGCCATATGATCCACATCACAAATATATCGCACTGCAATACAGACATACATATATTGTTCATATTTGAGGTATCGTGGTGAAACCAGGCGCTCGTCAAAATAATGAAATCGAAGAAACTGGCATTTTTCTGTCTGTTTGGCAATTTTTATCGAATTTTTGCTTTATGACTCAAAACCTTTGAGGTCCATTCTAAAACACATTTCTGTGTGGAATTTACTGAAAAAATGTTGATTTAAGACAAAAATGTAAATTTGCAGTTTCTAAGGACTCTCAAGCTCTGGAAGTCACCAATCTTTAGCAGCCATTTTCTCGTTAATTTATCCTCTGAAACCAGGCGACTCCCACCTCCTTCAATGGCAAATATCTCGACGTCTTTTCATGATATATATGAGTATTTTTTTTTCACACAAAGTAAGACAAATGAACAACCTTTAAAATGATACCAATAATTCCACAAGTGCAACAATTGACGAGCACCTGATTCCCCCGTGTCGTGGCACATAAAACGTTTTAAAAAATCTCTCATCAACAAGCCTGTAATGTACAACTGAGGCACAGATCAAACGAACAAGAATTTCCCCGCAATTTCCAGCATAATCACTCACAATGTTCACTCATCACTACACAACAACTTAAAAACACAGTAACAAAGACACCACAAGTATGCTGGCTCATTCCAGTAACATGAACAGGAAATAATAATAATAATAATAATAATAATAATAATAATAATAAATTGCATTTATATAGTGCATTTCCACAAACAAGTGCTCAATGCGCTGCACAATAATACAAAGAACGTATGCAGCGCACAGCTCCGATAGCAATCTTCTTTCTCTCTCTCACTCACTCTGTCTCTCTCTCTCTCTCATTAACTCACTCAGTGCCTTTGTCCATGAATATGCAAGGTCATGACCAGGCAGCATGGTGCACACAGCCCGTTGTATGTAATGACAGCTGTGCACATCCACAAGTGGAAATGAAACTTTTAAAAGTTCAGATTTTGTAACAAACTCTTCTTTTTTAGTTTAGTTTTGCGGCGGCGCTCGCAACCCAGTAAGGTCATATATTATAAGTGCCAAAGATTAGAGGTGTTACAAGAGAGTAACAAACACAAAAAAGGAGGAAAGATAAGGACGATAGATGTTTGACAGGAAAGAAGAAGCAAACCACACCAGAGCACCCACCAACCACCCACACTGAATTTGAGCTCATTTTCTGTCCCCACAACACTTGCAACACAATAAGGTCATATAAGTGCCGAAGATTAGAGGTGTAACAAGAGAGTGACAAATAGAAAAAAGGAGAGATAGATTTTTTTATAGGAAAGAAGGAGCAAACCACACCAGAGCCCCCGCCAACCACCCACACCATCAGGCTTTGAAGGACACACTGTAATCATAAACACAGACCCAGAGTAATGGGTAGTTTTTTCCCTGACAGAGGCAACATTGGAGCAATGGCAGTGAATGGGTTAATTAATCATTTTCACAGAGCAGGAAAACAATAGACAACCCACACCTACATTTCCATAAAGCCACAATAAAAGGTGATCAGTGATACTTACACACATCTCCCAAACAAATGAGACACCTGTGACACGCTCTCTGAGCCCACTCTTGCACACTCGGGTTGACTGGCTTGACACTACCGGTGTCACCTCTCCTTCCTGGAATGACACAATGCAAATGAAACTTTTTCAATCTCTCCTCCTCCTCCCATCCCATCTCTTAAACACCCATCTTTTGACAGCTTTACTGTTCAAAACAAATGACCTGTCAGTCATCATTAATTTGTCCCCGTCGTTTTATGCAAGAAAAATTCTGAAATTATGCAAACTGAGCCCAAAAATGTGAAATTATGCGATTCTCTTAATTTTAACAAAGAATGAATAAGGAAAACAATCAGAAATGATGCAAAAAATTATCAGATTTTGCTAAATTATGCGGGGTGCATAAAACCATGGGGACAGATTAATATAGGATAAAAAAAATCACATGGAGAAAAGTGATGCAGTTAAATAGATACAAAACCATAAAATGCTGATTGATCCCCCCTCCCTCCCCCGTAAAAAAATCCCCAAAACACACCAAAAAAAAAGTAACGAGATATGACATAACGGAAGCCCACCTGGTCTCTGGTCTTGCAAAAGGTAGTAGTCAATGACGCCGGCCAGTCGTAAGGAAAACTCTCTCTGTAGCCTGAACAGCAAGTGCTGGTAGTAACCTATGGCAGCAGCTAGATGGGTCCTGTAGGCCGTCTCCACGGAGCCATGACGGCGTACATGCTGTTGGGAGGCAGTGGCAAGAATTTTAGTTCTAGTTGTATTTTTAATGACAATAGTAAGGATTAGGAAAGAAAAAGCAGTAGTTCCCTGTTGTATATCAGGCACAGTTATGAGCGTGACATGAACCAGCCCATTTACAATTCTACTGTGTTGAACGAGAAATGTCCCCCCTTTGGGAATGGCCAAAAGACACTACAGTCAGTGGCACTGCCCCGGGGGGCTAGTAAGAGTTTTACAGCCCTTGCAACACAATAAGGTCATATAAAAGTGCTGAAGATTAGAGGTGTTACAAGAGAGTAACAAACAAAAAAGAAGGAAGGGAGATAAAGACAATAGACAAGAAGAAGCAAACCACACCAGAGCACCCCACCAACCACTCACTGGCACAAACTTATATGTAGTAAAGACAAGTTTTACATGAATCTCACACAGGCATTCATTGACCAAAA
>NW_004798112.1:256578-258254 GCF_000002075.1 Aplysia californica | reverse complement strand
GGAGCAGCCCTTAAGACATAGGTATTTCTTTATGCCACAGGAAAGAACTGAATTTGAGCTCATTTTCTGTCTCCACAGTTAAACTTTCTGGGAGAGAGTATTTCAAGCAAGACCCAGATTTTCACCGTCACTGTTAAGTTTAAACTCTGACAGCACCTTAGCAGACTTACTTATTCCGAAGCCCCACTGCATCTTGTCTGAATACTTCACGGTATGCCTTCTGTCCTTTGTTGATGCTTTCCAAACATTTGATAGACTCCAAGGCAGCTCTGAAAAGAATTTTTTATACCTCAATACACCTTTAAGTAAGAAGTGAAAGCTAAATGGAGAAAACAGCTCCCTCTAGGTTCCGTTACATCAAGAAAGGAAAATCTCCTCTTGCAAGCAATCGACAAATACAAGTCTAACTTGCAGACAACTTCATGCTTTCACAAAATGTAAACACTAAAATGAATTTAAAAAGTAAAAGGTAGGCAATTTCACTTTTTGACTTAAGATTTGCAAGTTTTTTAAAGTTATGAGTTGGACAGGGGACAAGAAATGAAGAAAGTGACAGGATCCAAAACCCGGGGTCCGAAAATGTCATGAATGGGCTTGGATCTAGACGGTGAGTCCATTCGCATTGAGACATGAGACAGCTAATCCAGCTGATGAACTTAGCTGAAAATCAGTGCTGACATTAAATCAATTGTTTAGTTACCCCTTCATTGCCGTATGACGTACCTGGTACGTCATGAAAATGCGTAATTTTTAGTGCTGTGCTGCACCATGTACGTCACGGAAGTTGGCAAAATATGACGCTCCTGGCTGCCTATATGACGTAACATATACAGTCAAACCTGTGTAAAACCCATTGTCAAGGAGAAAAGTGGCCGTATAACACAAGTGGTCAAAAGGAAAAAAGCAAATACAGTCGAACCTGCCTTAATGGAACCTCCCTGCTCCCCCCTTGATATATTCCTCTTTAATTACCTGTATAAAGCGGAAACCGGTCCAACGCGTAAACGGAAAGAAAAATCAGGGTGGGAATTTTCAAAAATCTGAAAGCAGGGTGACTACCAACCCGGCTTCTCAATTTTCCAGGGGCATGTTACATAACAATGACAGTGCGCGCCGCTCCATTTATATATATATATATATTTTCCCCTCATCATACTCGCCTATATAAACTATATAAAAACGAATCCTGTTTTGAGCCTGAGAAAGGGCCTAGAACAAGAATATCGACAGTCAGGAACCAGTCTCACTGGGCGTCATGATATATATAGGCCTATTAAACGTGAAAGACAAAAGTTATTGCTCAAACTCAAAGTAGAGTGAAAACTTAAATGGCTCAAAGAGACCTATTCAGTGTGAGAGTTGTAAGAACCGAGGGAGGGCAAGATGCAGTGACACTGAAAATCTGCAAATGTAGAACAGAAAGCTAAAATATGATAATATAATTAAACAATACATGTAATTTACTATCACTATCACCCATCCAGTGAAACACGAGCCCTTGATTTTAATAACACGGCTTACAAGGTATGAGCATGACGAATCCCGATTCCACACAAGGCTTGCACCAACATGCGCTTTGCAGAGAGCTCTAGTAGTAATCAAAATTCCTAAAACTAAAATTTGCTTGCAACTTCAGTTCAGTTTTTGTCCTCTAGTGTTGCCTTCACCCCCCCCCC
>NW_004798112.1:254080-256473 GCF_000002075.1 Aplysia californica | reverse complement strand
CCAGTGTATCTTAAAAGAAAAAAAATCAATAATCCCCCATTTCTGAGTCCTATACTTCACAGCGCTCAGACTTTGAATGATCTTTGGTGACCCCAACAATGGCCTGCACTCACAATGTGATGCGAATGCGCAGGTTCACTGACCAGTCACGACAGCGGGCCCGACAAGATGCTTGTATAACTTTCTTTTCTTTTTTTTTAAAAACAAGGATGCCTCTATTCTCAAAAGCGAGCCTTTTCGCTATTCTCACCCGGTGTGCGTTCACCGTGATAGATAGCCTAGGCCAACCAGTGCAGCGTTCACGGTGAAACACACTGTGATAACAGAAATGTAGAATTCTGTGCTGTGAACAAACGTTAAAAGCGTGCAATTTTGTCAGTGGGCAGTGAGAGAGAGAGAGAGAGAGAGAGAGAGAGAGAGAGAGAGAGAGAGAGAGAGAGAGAGAGAGAGAGAGAGAAGTAGCACCAGAACTTCCGGGGGAAAACAAAATGGCAACCCGCGTAGTTCCGCTCGATTTGAAAAGTAAAATAGCCGTAGCATCTTTGTAGATGACCAAATTAATTTACTTTTGTGTTTTAACATCATTTTTTATGTTTGTTTTGGTCAATTTGATCGTCCACACCGATAGACAGTATTCAGAAAGAGACGGAGAGAGAGAGAGAGAGAGAGGAGGAGAAGATCTTGCGAGAACTTCCGGGCAAAACAAAATGGCAACCTGTGTAGTTCGGCTCGATTCGAAAAGTTAAATAGCCATACATAGCATCTTTGTAGACAATCAAATTAGCTTACTTTTGTGCTATAACGTCATTTATTTCTTTGCTTTTGTCAATTTGATCACCCACACCGATAGACAGTATTTCGAAATTAGGAAAAACAGGTCTTGTTTCACACCGGGTGAGAACAGCCAACGCTGGCAAGTCTCACTCGGGGTGAGAGGTCGTTCGTATTTTTATTCTCACCCCGGGGGAGGATAGCCATTTCCTTTTAACAAATGACAGCACATTGACAAATATTGATTTATTTTCATTGCGGCACCGCATATTCGTTTCATTAAGAGTTTTACGGCACTTGCAACACAATAAGGCCACATAACTTCATAAGTGCCGAAAAATAGAAGTGTTACCAGAGAGTAACAAATACAAAAAGGCCACCGCTATTCTCACCCCGGGTGAGAATAGCGCAGGCGAGTCTTTTGGCTATTCTCACCCGGTGTCCGTTCACTGTTATAGCCTAGATCTAGGCAAACCAATTTTGCGTTCACCCTAAACCACAGAATTCTACTATAACAGAAAAATGGTAGAATTCTGTGCCGTGAACAAACGTTCTATTACTAGCCTACTGTTAGCCTACTAAAAGCGTACAATTTTGTCTGTGGGCAGTGGAGAGAGAGAGAGAGAGAGAGAGAGAGAGAGAGAGAGAGAGAGAGAGAGATAAGAGAGAGAGAGAGAGAGAGAGAGAGATAGATAGAGAGAGAGAGAGAGAGAGAGAGAGAGAGAGAGAGAGAGAGAGAGAGAGAGAGAGGAGTAGCACAAGAACTTCCAGGCAAAACAAAATGGCGACCCACATAGTTCAGCTCCATTCGAAAAGTTAAAAAGCCGTAGCATCTTTGTAGACGACCAAATTAATTTACTTTTGTGTTTTAACATCATTTTTTTACTTTGTTTTGGTCAATTTGATCGTCCACACCGATAGACAGTATTCAGAAAGAGACAAGAGAGAGAGAAGAGGGGAGGAGTAGATCTTGCGAGAACTTCCGGGCAAAACAAAATGGCGACCCCCGTAGTTCGGCTCGATTCGAAAAGTGAAATAGCCATAGCATCTTTGTAGACGATCAAATTAGCTTACTTTTGTGCTATAACGTAATCTTTTCTTTGCCTTTATCCATTTGATCATCCACATCGATAGAAAGTATTC
Organism: Aplysia californica; assembly: GCF_000002075.1. NCBI lineage: Eukaryota > Metazoa > Mollusca > Gastropoda > Aplysiida > Aplysiidae > Aplysia > Aplysia californica. Next base: position 254,559 of record NW_004798112.1, on the reverse strand, counting down.
CGAAATTAGGAAAAACAGGTCTTGTTTCACACCGGGAGAGAATAGCCTACGATGGCAAGTCTCACCCGGGGTGAGAGGTCGATCGTATTTCTATTCTCACCCCGGGTGAGAATAGCCACTTCCATACAAAAAAGGAGGAGAGATCGGGACGATAGATGTTTGGCCACCTCTATTCTCACCCGGCCGTTATAGCCTATATCTAGGCCAACAAATTTTGCGTTCACCCTAAACCATAGAATTCTACACTGTGATAACAGAAAAATTGTAGAATTCTGTGCCGTGAACAAACGTTCCATTACAACTGTAGCCTACTAAAAGCATACAATTTTGTCTGTGGGCAGTGGAGAGAGAGAGAGAGAGAGAGAGAGAGAGAGAGAGAGAGAGAGAGAGAGAGAGAGAGAGAGAGAGAGAGAGAGAGAGAGATAGAGAGAGAGAGAGAGAGAGAGAGAGAGAGAGAGAGAAGAGAGAGAGAGAGAGAG
>NW_004798112.1:243994-253165 GCF_000002075.1 Aplysia californica | reverse complement strand
CAGGTCTTGTTTCGCACCGGGTGAGAATAGCCTACGCTGGCAAGTCTCACCCGGGGTGAGAGGTAGATCGTTTTTCTATTCTCACTTCCTAGATGTTTAGATAGTCCTCTAGACTAAAAAGTCAATTCAGCTTGTGTTGTTTCAATATATCTTCCTTTTTGTATGCAAATCAAAGCAAATTTAAATTACTTTGTAAAATTTTAACAATGACTGTTCTTTCGTTAAAAACAATTGAAAAATAAAATTCAATTCGTATAATCAATCAATCATTAATTAACTCTTTTTGGGCGTGTCAGTGATAACTTCCATCATGCAGGGTACAGTCGAGGCCTGTGACAAACTGGCATGCTTCCATCTTCTTAGCGACCTCACAAGCAACACTACTTGATGATGATACTTCCTTAAACTTTAGTTAACAGGTATGAGATCTAGATTCTAGATCTAGAATCTAGTTCAAATGCCCTCTATGCATTAGGCTATTCTGAGGTAAACAACAAAGTCTGATATGGTAGAGAAAATGTAATTAATTTTGACAAATCAAAAATCTTTCAAATCATAATAGGCCATATTATAAACAAATTAAAGTTAGAAAGTTTTAGAAAGTGAAACTGAAAATTGACGGCTTCCAGAGGAGTGACGTTCCCGTTCAGATTCCACTCGAACTTTATGAAAGCTGTTACCTGTAAACACGCTTAGCTCGATCTGTATCAGATTTTGAGCCATTGCTTGGTTCAACTCTTCTCTTCATTTCATTTGTCAAAAGCTGACCGCCTGGGTAGAGACGACAAATCCTACAAACACGCTGTAACTACTCCAAGTTGAATTCAGGCAAGTTTTGACAACCATCTTGTCTGCCATTTTGTCTCTAAAGTCACGTGATAAAAATATAAAAGAAAGACAGACAAGCATCTTTGCGGTTCAATACTGAATACAATTTACCCACTTTGAATGTGGTTGTTTTCGATTGTGTATCCTCAATCGTGTATTTTATTATAAAAATAGTAAAAAATAATTTTTGGGCAGTATTCAAATCATAATAAACTCATTTGAAATTGCTGTGTCAGATTTGAATTTCGTTTCGAGAATAGATAGGGATACTTATTTTCGATTAGCAAAATGGCCGCTCTGTTGCGAAAATCTGTCCCCAGTTATACAAAATCAAAACACTGCATCATGAGCTCTAATTTTCATCGATGTTTCCAATATTTTACTTCTTCTTACTCATTCTACCCAAAACTGAGATGTGGCAGTCATCATATATTTTCTCAAACGTCAGTTTCCAGCAGGCCTATGTCAATGCTGAGTGTCGGGCGAGCGTTGCATCAGCTTGAAAGTCTACCGGCTTCAAGTTCAAGGAAAACATTGCACACTTTAACTCGACAAAAAGGCAACAGTGGGACCGGATCGTTCCCTTCACTTTTCCACAAATGCAGATATTCATTGAAGCCATTTTCATCTCCAGTCTACAGAAACCAAGCGTGTGCAAATGCACTCTTACAGAGATGTGGATGTTTAGTGAACAAGTCCCCCTGTCTGCCCCAACAGAAGATAACCCATGTTCAATCAGGGGGTAGAATCTCAGTATCAGGCATTCGATCAATTTCCACATCTGCATTTTGTCTAAGCAGTCAAAAAAATGATGGTGAAGGAGATGACAATGCAGCAAAGAGTGATTCTTCATACCCTCCTACGGCAGAAGATGCGGAGGAAATTGTCAGCAATTTTAATCCTATAGGTGCTTTGACGACAACGTCTGTTCCAGAGTTTTTGCCCGTCGTCCCCGTAATTGCCATCAGCAGAAATCCTGTCTTTCCAAGATTTGTCAAGATGATCGAGGTAATTATATTATTTTGTTGATGATGAAGCATGTATTATTCATTTCAATTCGTTGATATAAATATAGCCTGTGGCCCGGCTATTAGGGGTGGGCAATGAGTCGCTTTTGAAAAATCCGGATGTTGGTGCACCCCATTAGGAAAATCCGAATTTAACCCTATTTTCCTGCGCACCACATTCTAAAGTGGGTGTGAATCGCTTTTCAAAGTGGGTGTGAATCGCTTTTCAAAGTGGGTGCGAATCGCTTGTGATCCGGTCGGCGCTAAGTTCTGAAAGAAACACCCTGCTTTTTATATATAGATTTATATCCTAGTTTACAATTATGGACTCATCACAAAAGTCTGAATTCTCTCAAAGTTACAGATCCATTAGTTATATATGTGTACGTGAACAGTAAGAAGATACTGCGCCAGCTATTTTTTCCCATCTGTTTAGAAATAGAAAGTATCTATTGGGAAAATAAACGTGGTGGTATGTAAATTGATTCACCACCGCGTTTCCGGCAACAGCGACTGGTGGGCAGGATGTGACGTCAAATCATGTCAAGGTCCCAACCCCCTCCCCTGCCCCTCTTTTTCCCCCCTCTGCCCAAAAAGCTTTGCGTGGAGGTGTTGATGACTGACGTAATTCACAATACCACTACCACCGAGCTCTCCCTATCAGATAGGGAAGCTGCTGTGATAGATCTAGACCTAGATCTAGATCTAGTAATTTTGCCAACTCTATGATTAGTTTCTTGTTTTGTTTTTTTGTTTTGTTAACTGCATTGGTACATGCCGGCCTGCACCCCGTTTTTGCCCCCCCCCCACCAATCTGTCTCTCTCTTTCTCTCTCTCTCTCTCTCTCTCTCTCTCTCTCTCTCTCTCTCTCTCTCTCTCACACACACACACACACACGCACACACACATGCGTGCCCTCGCACACATTAAAAGCGATCTCCAAAAATGTTTAGATCAAGATCTAGAATCTAGATCTAGATCGAAAGCTAGGCCTAGATCTAGATCACGGCAGTTTTTAGTGCCAGGTGGTCTGCTAATCTTCAATTTTACCCGTATAGATCTAGGTATAGGCCTAGCTTTCTATCTATTATTTTTGTGACTTCAGTTAGGGGGGGGGGGGGGTGAACCCCCCTATCATTACCCCTCCCACTTTCTACTGGAGTAGATCTAGATCTAGAATCTATTGGTGGTCTGCTAATGTTCAAAGTGGCACACTGAACAATGAAAATGTAAGTGTAGCCTACGCTACAAAAGTCAAAGTACAAGACACAATGAGATACAAGTGTATCTAAGACACCCAACATGCTACAAGATTTCTCAGCCCTCAAAGTATAAAGTTAAAGGCGCGAGTCGCACTAGCCGACATCACACATGCCGCCAATCCTAGTGTTGTCATGTCTCCCAACTCAACGCGTCTAGATTAACTTCATCGCTACGCTTATCATCTGCTAGGCCCAGTGTATATTATGACCTTTAGCCTAGCCTAGAAACCCGTAAGCCACAGTTTGTCATGTCAGATCAGGGGGAATAACTACATTGTGCTCCCTTTAAACCCAGAGAAAGAGGTCAACTAACAAAAACATATATCTGACACCAAGGCAAAGTCAACAAGTCTAAAACAAGGGAGACAACCTCTCCCAAACGAGTTATGAAAGAGAGTCCGACCCGTTTGTGCAAACGGGTTTAGAAAGAGAGTCTGATCCTCTTCTTGGTTATGAACCGCTTCAGCAAATGGGTTAGAGCCATTTTCAAAAACGGGTTAGGAAAGGGAGTCAGGAGTCTGAATCCGAATAACGATTCATTGAGAATTAACCGGTTATTCGGATAAATTATCCGGATTCTGCCCACCACTAGTGGCTATGCCTACAGCCCTCCCTACGTACAGCACTCTAAAGTAAAGATGTTTAGATCTAATTAACACTTTGCAGTTACGCAGCCAGCAGTACAAAAACCCTGTCTGGTCACTCAGCCAGGAGAGCTACTGCTACGGACTTCTTGGGCGTTGTGCAGAACTGCGTCAGGTGACCGGAACAAATTATTTTCACCAGCGCATTATTGCGCCAAGTGACTGCAAATGGCTCACGGCCTTGATAATTGCTCAGCTGGTCCGCGTCACTTAATCGATCGATATCTTGGCCAAGAGACGCTCTACGAGGTGAAGATAACTTGCCAAGTCATTGGTCACTATTTATAATTTTGACTTGTAATTTACTACGCCATTTTCCATATAAGGAATACTGAAATTTTCCATTGAAAAAAGTCAGCGTCTATGACCTTTATATATATATATATATATATATATATATATATATATAGGGCCTAGGCGCTTCCCGGTCGAAGTAGGTCAGCCCTATATTATATTATATATATATATATTATATAGGGCCTGCGCGCGCTTCCCGGAGGGTATCAGATGACGTAGTGAGCTCTGAAATATGATATTGCATTTTCAGAGCTTTCTCGTTGAAACTAAATGAAATTGTCAAAGTTTAGAAAGACATTTAAATCTTATAGTACAGCTAGGCACAACCATGACTATGATCAGATGTGTTGTGGCCTTTGGAGGTAGGAATATCAGTGATTCATGCAAGTCAATACCTATAACAAATAAATATCGAAGTTGATCTTAAGAAACTTCTTGTCTGTTAATATAGAGGAATACAACCTGAAACTTTCCAGTATGTTTCTGAATAAACATGTAAAAATTAAACTTCTGGTTTATATATTTATGAAAATTTATGTGATATTTGGCATATCCCTCATTAGCTTTTTTAGCATTATTTTTATTATAGTTGTTCTGTGCCTATGTCTGAACGAAAATAGTCTGTGTGTGTGTGTGTGTGTGTGTGCATAAATATTGCGTGAGAAGAAAGGAAGTAGTAAGAAAGGTTTTGAAAATGGGTATTCCAATGTAAAGCGCATTGAGCTACTTTTTTTTGGAAATGTGCTATATAAATTTTATGTTTTTATTATTATTATTATTATTATTATTATATTTGTATTATTATGTTTTCAGGTTACCCATCCAGCTCTGATGGAAGTTATCAGACGAAAAGTCAAACTGAATATGCCATATGCAGGAGTCTTTCTCAAGAAAGAAGAAAGGCAAGTACCAAACAAAATCCTTGTTGGAAAGAGCGGAGATGTGTTCTTTGGAACTTACAAAACTTAATACCATTTACTGGTGACCTGCTTTAGTCAGCAAGTTTTTTAAACATTTGCCTACTACTTTTTTTTCGCTTGAACACAGTCTAAGCTTTCCAATAACAATCTCAAAATCATTTTAAGAGATGTCGGTCAAAAAGTGAACAATTTTCACATTCCTGTTCACTACTGTCAGCCATGTTTGATTATTATTATATTGCCTGAGGGCGATGCTGAAGACAAGTAAAATTAACTTTAACATATTTCCAGCTCAAAGTGTAGTTTGATATTTATGGGGATGAAAGTAAAGATGTTGAATAACAAAGTGGAGCAAAAAAACTAATTTCCACAGTCAATAGGATAACTCTAATTGACCTTTGACTTTAGACGGCCCAGTATTAAAGCAAGTGCAGCAACTTTCATATATAGTTTTCACCGCTCCTCACACATTTTGGTATAACCTATTTTTTTATTTGATTGACTCCTGGGTAGCTAGCTATCATGATCTGCTTTCGCTTATTTTGTTCATTTTCAGTACATGAAGCATCTTTTGTCTTTGTTTGCTTGAGACTACTTTGCAGTGCATGTATTATGTCAAGATGTTTTCATTGTATTTTTTTTCTCTTCTTTTCCACAGTAATGAGTCTGATGTTGTAGATCGACTGGATGATGTTTATGAAGTTGGGACATTTGTTCACATCACAGAAATGCATGATCTCGGGGACAGATTGCGCATGATTGTCATGGCACATAGAAGGTAAAGGCTTGTAATGAAATGCATCCTGTTGTATCTTTTTTATTGTATGAATTTTTTTTTTTTGTGAGCTTTATACTATACCCAAGTTAGAGACTTGAAAAGTGTGGTAAAGACTTCCTGCTTTTTTTAAAATTTTATTTCAAAGGGCAGAAACAAGAGTAAAACAACAACAGAATTGAGCTAGCCCCTTGTGAGATAGTGAAGGGTCCTATTAGTTGGAGAATTTCTTTTTATAAATGTAGCCTCTGATACACTTGCATGGCTTGAACAAGCTAGACTTGAATTCCTTAATGTCTCTGAATTGTGGGTTGTTATGTTTTTTGTTCTTACACACTCGCACTTTGATATATATAGGTACCAAGGTATTACATTTCTCTCATGAAAGTTTTATATAAACACTTTTTTAGTATAGTTTTTGTGTACAATGATTCTTAGCTGTGATAATGTAATGTGAAATCAGTCTATGCTATTGACATGCTTTAACTAAAGCAGACATTTTTCTTCTTTCTTGACCTGGCATTAAAAGAAGAATTTAAATACATTTCTTGCTCCTTTTTCTTCCTAGGATCAAAATAACTGATTTAGCAGTAGAAGAGGACTCCCCTCTGCTCTCAAGTACAGGTACGTGTTTTTTATTTAATTAAAGAGAGAACTTTTCAAGAATACTGTAATTTAAAGTGTTGTGCAATTTTTTTTGTGACTGGGTGCATAGCAGGGCATAAGTATGTACAAGGGGTTGTAGAATTTAATCAACAGTTATATGCATTTTTATTTTTTAAATGAAGGTACTCGTTTGCCTTTTCCATTTTGGTAATTGTTGTTTTATGTTGGAGACAGTGGCCTCATTATCCAAAGGTCATGGGATCAAATCACACAGAGGACCGTAGGAAATCTCTTTCAAAACTTTTTAAGGCTTTTTTATACGAAAATGTTGAGACGTAAGCTGTGCCTTTTACATATAGAAATCTAGTCCATTGAAAGAGGAGTAGAACATTATCAGAATTAATGTTTTTGATTCCTGTAATGAGGTAGGTTTTTGGTGTACTTTCTTACAGTATTTGATGTTTGTCAATAACAAGGCCTAGTGATTATTCAGGACATCTTCATTTCATCATCATCTTTGCCTTTCTCACCCTGGGTCAGGATATAGGCCACGTCAAACACTCTCCACCTTTCCCTATATTGGGCGAGTCGCTTGATGTCACTCCATGTCTTCCTACTTTTCTGTACATCCATTTCCGTGACTCTTCTCCAGGTTCCACGAGGTCCTCCCCTTGATCTTTTACCCTGTGGGTTCCAATCTAACACTTTTCTTGTTATGCAGCTGCTTGACTTCCTGAGAGAGTGTCCAATCCATCGCCAACGTCTTCTTCCCACCTCATCTCTGACCGGGCTCTGCCTGGTTCTTCTTAATACTTCCTCATTGGTGATCCTGTCTGTCTATTTGATCCTCAGCAGCCTCCTCAGACACTTGTTCAAGAAAACCTGGATCCTCTTTATGCACGTATGGGATGCGTTCCACGTCTCACATCCATACAACAAGACTGACTTGACATTTGAGTTGATAATTCTAAGCTTTGTTCGTAATGAGATATCCCTGGTCCTCCAAATCCTGCTCTAAGCAATAAATGCAGCCTGTGCCTTTCCAATGCAGGACTTTATTTCAGTGCCTATTCCTCCCTCTCTGTCAATTATACTCCCAAGATAGCAGAAGGATTCGACGTCTTCTAGTGCATTTCCTTGTACTGTGTGCATCTATCGCACATCTTCATTTACCTTCAAAGATAGAGTATTAATTCTTCATGAATGATTTTCATACTTTCAGAAGATTTGACGAGCCCACTCTACTCTAGGCTTAAACATCATATTCCCATGTGGTAAAGTTTTCTTGAAAGGCTCTGTTGAAAACATTTCTAAGCCTTGTAGTTTAGCCAGCATGTAAAATTATGTACGCCATTGACCATCAGTGATTTATTTATAGAGGCACCAGCCGTCCTTGTCCAGGTGCTGTTTTAGCCTGTGTACGCCATTCTTAGCCTTTTGAGACGTAGAAAGAAAGTGAGGACCTGTAAGAAAATACGAAACTAAAGTTAGGTTGGAATGTGAAATGTGTGTTCTTTATGTAATACGTCCTACTTCTGGTTTTATTTGAACGCACAGCCCCTGATAAAGCAAAGCGACGGAGCCGGCGCAGAAATGACAAGAAGGAGGCTGACGAAAAACCCCCAGAAGAGGCTGGTGCAGCAGCAGCGAGCGAGCAGCCTGACCCTCCGCCACCGTCGACTTTCTCCATTGGGAACATTTTCGGCGCTGTCCAGGAAGTTTCTGCGGCCGAAGGGGCGTCGCCGGCTCCTTCGTCTCCTCACGTACTGCTGGTGAAGACGGAGAATATTGTACACGAACCGTTTGAGAACAATGATGAAATTAAGGTAATTGCTCTTGTGCGTTTTTAGTTTAGTTTTAGTAGAGGTTTTACAGCACTGGGCCCAGGGGTGGATGTCAACAGAGAAATTCTTACAGGGAATCAGACTTACTCTGCTCACCTCTCTAGCTTCAACAGCACAAAGTCTGCTTCGACTATCAAGGCACCCTGGAAATAGGGGGTCACAAGAGTGTGACAAAGATACAAAAGAAGTAAAGGAAAAATGACGATAGTAAGGATTAGGAAAGAAAAAGCAGCAGTTCCCAGTTACAGTTCAGGCACAGAACTTATGAGCATGACATTGATGAATCAGCCCCTTTACAATTACGATTCTACTGTGCATAAGAACTCGAGATGTTAATGTCCCCCCCGCCCCGCCTAATGACACTTCAGTCAGTAGCACCGCCCCGGGGGGGTTGTGCGTTTATCAGCGGTGGGTGAAAGTAGAGATGAAATTGAGCTTATTACCATGTATATGTATATGTGAAGCATGCTGACAAAATGAGTTACTTCTCGCAATCCACAAATGTAGATATTGGCCTATTGATGCCATATTTTTCTTTTAAGTATAACATGTCTTTTATTATTTCATACTTATAAATTGTAGAAACTTCACCTGTAAGCGTGACGTATCGATTTCCATAGGGCTGGAATCCGAGAAGTAACTTGTTTTTGTCAGCATGCTTTACATATATACTTAATGCTTTAAATGCTGGGTGAAAGCTATGATAGGAATATGATAAATACATTTTTGGTGCATTCCACTGCGTTCTTTACCAGAAACAGTGAGTCTTGGGTCAGTCATATGACACAGATTATAACATAATATGATGATAATGTTATAAATATGAAATCAATGTAATAGTTACTGGATCATGGTGCTCTGAAAGGAGTGGATGTTGTTCTGGTCAATATACAGTTAGTGAATTTCTCATTGACAGGGTGAAATAATTTTGTTATCATTTGTTGAATGGAATGACTTTAATGATTTTTTTCATTGGCGATGGGAGGTT
>NW_004798112.1:225510-243483 GCF_000002075.1 Aplysia californica | reverse complement strand
GGGGGAGATTAATTGATTTGCATGAGATGAGTAGATGAGTAGCGGTTACTTTCATGTCCTTTTACTTTACTTACTTTACTTTTCCGATCCAGCAGCCATCTGAGTTATAACCCTTTGGCCTGTCGATGTGGCAAAGAATTTACAGGTTTTTATCAGCTGTGTTTTGTCGTTATATAGAGTATTTCTGATGTCTGGGGAGGCAGGTAGGTAGATACTACGCAGGTCGCAAAGTATGTACACTTCATGTTATCAGAAATTGATGAATAACTGCTCTTTGTATTTTTCTCCTTGACTTTTTTGTTCAGGTGGCATGTGTTAATAGGTGTGTATTCTTCCATTTTTTCTTTTGTTTGCTGCCTACTTCAGGGAAAACCTGGCACAGATCATCCAAGCTGGCCAGAGAGTGATCGACAATCCAGTTTATATCAGCGATCTTGGTAAGAAGTTGATGTGTCTGTGATCTCAGTAAACCATAGATAAATCAATGGGTTCATTAAGGAATGGGCATATCTTTAGCCATAACTCTGTAAATTGTAGGAATGTTGTAGAGTGGGGGAGTAATGGCCAAATGATAATGCGAGTAGAATTGAAGTGGGGGCACATTTCTGAGAGCCCGTCTCTGGTTGTAAACCATGACCAGTAAGGGATACGTCAGGACATCCTACAGGACATCCTACAGGACATCCTACAGGACATCCTACAGGACATCCTACAGGACATCCTACAGGACATCCTACAGGCGATGGATCAAAATGAAGTGAAGTGGCACATGCGGGTTAGATTAACCACTTTTACCAAAATGTCTGTGCGTTTTGTGTGACAATGAAGACAGTCTAGTTTAGGATTTCTGGTAGTCTTAACTATGTCAGAAAACTTTTAAGCGCTGTCATGGGTCACTCACTGTACTTTCAGTTTGATTATTTACATAAGCGAGGTAAAGAAGACTCACTGTAAGCTCAGTTAGTGTCGTGCTGGACTGTGGCGCAGACAGTCCTTGTTTGAACCTTCAGCGACCCATTCTTGAACTTTGATTGTTTAAAGAGTTTTTGTGGTTTGTTTCTTGACTCCATAGCCTTGGAGGTGGGTATTGAGTTGGAGATACACCTCCCCCTCCCCCCTCCCCACCCCACACATGCACTCACACACACACACACACACACACACACACACACACACACACACACACGTAACACACATTCTCATTAACATTTTTTAACTGAGTTGGAAGTGGCCACTGTATATCGTCGCCTCAGAAAGTTTTGTTCAAAGTGCCTCTTTATCTAAGTACACTTTGTACAAAATAGTTCTGAGACGACGATATATTGAACTAAATTGCTTGTGAACATTTTTCCAGTTTCAGAGAAGTGAGTGGTACTATGTTGACAGGTGGCAGTTATTCAGAAATTCATCGACGTCCCTTGTTGTTTGTTTTTTCCTCCAGGTGCTGCACTTACAGCTGGTGAGCCTCATGAGCTGCAGGAAGTGCTGGAAGAGATCAACGTAAGTGTTTAACTCTTTCAACCCCATCGGATGCTGGGAGCGTAATAACCCTGTTCCCCATCAGACACTGGGAGCGTCCGATACTAGAGACAGCTGTTTCATTTTATTTCGTTGCTAGTTTTTTCTTGTTTTTCGGGACTATTCCCGAACCAAGTTTTTTAGTAATGATTAAAGCTTTGCTTCTGTTATTTAGAAGTTGGAGGCAAGCCTTTGGGGTTATAATGAGACATAGTGCAGTAGGTTTAGGTGACTGTAGAAACAAAACTCTTAGAAACAGTGGAAAAAATTCGGGGCTTAGAATTAACTCACTTGAGTCTGAGTTATTTTTCACCCAACAACCATTGCAGCCTTACACTTTTGGGGTATATTGAAGCGTTAATCACAAAAGGACTGTGGAAGTTATAATTTTAAAAATGCAACAAGAGCAAGAGCAAGAAAGAAATGCTCTCAAAGAAAAGGATTTCTGCATCTAATTTGTCTAAATAGTTTTTATTTTATCAATGTTTTGAAATGGCAATCAATGTCTGAGGGTTATGCAATTTACCCCCAATTTATAATAAAATCATCTATCGCAATGCCGGGGTGACTGACTTAACTCTGTTACAGCTCCAAACATATCGCACATAACTTCCAACAAATTTTTTACGAAACGAAACAAGTGGGTCTACTGTTGGCTCACCGCTTCCTGCAGCTTGTAACTGAAAAACACCGGAAATATTGACAGATAATCACATCCTGTAAATACATGGGACTAGGCCACTGGGCCAGCGGGGTGTCCCAAAAATACACAGGAATAGGCCCAGGTGCATTAAAGGCCCAGACATGCATGCTGGGTGTCTGTAAAAAGAGGACTCATTCAAAGGGCAATAACTTGGTCATCTCTGGATAAATTTCAACAAGACTTTGAATAAATAAAATTCAACTGGGGTATGGGGGGGGGGGTTACATTTGTGAGTATGGACAAAATCAACCAATATATTTGAAAAATAAGTTTTTAAAAAGTTCAAGGAAAATTGAATAAATCGCAAAACTTTGCAATTTCTAAAAAAAACAATGGTATTGTTCTTTTTAAAAAAGACACTATTTGGATAATAAATTTATACAAAACTGATATTGCTTATTAAACTCATGGAAGGTGGTGGCTATTTAATTCCCCATATGTTGACCATTTTTCTCCATACAAGGTCCAATTTGCCACTGGAAATTCTTAATAACTGTGGCATGTTTCTGTGTCAATTCCTTGGACCTTCTGTTCAGCATTGAGTTTCAATTGTTTGATTGTTTGTGGGTTGTTTCTGTAGATTCCGTGTGTTAAAAAAATCTCAAAGGGAATAGTTGAAGGAGCTCAAGTTGGTTGTGGGTGTTGTGGTGTGGTCTATTTTTTCTCTCTATAAGATGTGTCCCTGGTTAAATAAAACTGTTAATATGTGAGGTGTGCTGACAAAATGAGTTACTTCTTGCATTCCACAAATTGGCCAGAAATCGACACAATGGTCAAATTTGTAGATTTTTTATTGATGCCGTAGTCTTTAAATGTAACATGCCTGTTATTATTTCACACTTACGCTTTTTAAAAACTTCACCTAAGTGGGTGGTTGGTGGGTGCTGTGGTGTGGTTTGCTTCTTCTTTCCTATCAAACGTCTATCGTCCTTATCTCACGTCCTTTTTTATGTTTGTTACTCTCTTGTAACACCTCTAGTCTTCTGGCGCTCATATGACCTTATGCAGTTGTGGGTGCCGTAAAACGTCTACTAAAACAAACAAACTTCACCTATAAGTGTGATTTATATATTTCCTTATACCTCAAATCTGAGGCGTAACTCATTTTGTCAGCATGCTTCACATATACTGACTCGCAGTAAACCACCACTTAACCCTTCTTGTCAAAATTATGTTGTTAGAAATGCTGTGTCCAGTTGTAGTCCAGCGCTATCTGTTTCAGTGAAGGTTTTATGTTTTGTTTTTACTGACACAGATCTCGAAAAGGCTGATGCTGGCTCTGTCTCTCTTGAAGAAAGAGTTTGAGCTTAGCAAACTGCAGCAACGCATCGGGAAAGAGGTGGAGGAGAAGGTGAAGAAACAGCACAGGGAATACATTCTCAAAGAGCAGCTCAAAATTATCAAGAAAGAGCTGGGCCTTGAGAAGGACGACAAAGACGCCATTGAAGAAAAGTTTCGATCCAGACTCCAGGTATTTCCGTGTTGATTTAGTGAAGTTTGATTTGTTAGTGGGACTGAGGGAAGATTCTGTAACAGTTCCTTGCTTCAGACAATTGTGATTTCTTTTTTGCAAGATAAAGAAGTATGCTATCTTTATCATCTTTGTGTCACTGTATTAAATCGTCGCCTCAGTAATTTTTTCCTCTACTTCTTTTTTATGTTTGTCACTCGCTTGTGAACTGCTATTTCCAGGGTGCCTTGATAGTCGAAGCAGACTTTGTGCTGTTGAAGCTAGATAGGTGAGCAGAGTAAGCCTGATTCCTCGTTTGGACTTCCCTGTTAACATCCACCCCTTGGTGCTCATATGACCTTATGCAGTTGTGAGGGCCGTAAAACTCTTTTTAAAACTAAGAAACCTTACTAAAACAAAACTAAAAGTGGCTGTTGTAAACTTAACAACAGTTTTTATTTGTTCACCTAGGACCTTGTGGTGCCCCAGCATGTTATGGAGGTGATTGACGAAGAGCTGGGGAAACTTTCCTTCTTGGACAACCATTCCTCCGAGTTCAAGTAAGTCCGGGAAACATTATAGTGCGGTCAAAAATTTGTGGTGTAACTTATTGTCAAATATTTCCTACACTATTGAACATAGACGTTCCAGTTTTTGCACAATGACTTGTATCAATTTGTCTTAACACCTCAATATTTTTGTAAGCGCCAGTTAGCTGTATTCTAGAAAGCTCCCTAAGAAATACTAATAAAAAACCCATGTGGGTGGTTTCTACAGATTTTAAAAGGTTTACAGCTGGGGCTATATCGCTTTTAAAAGCAGGTCCGTCATTTTTTTCTAATCTCGACATTATGCTTATTGAACGCTTGTTTTGAGAACGTATTGTGAAAAAATGTGTTCACTGTAGAATTGTTTTCTTGTTACAAGTTTTGCCACTGAAAAGTGTCATTGGTAAGCTGTGGCATTTTAGTGTGAAGTTCAACCTCATTGCTCTTTACCATTCCTTAGTACTTTAGATTAAGTTCAACCTCATTTCTCCTGACCATTCCTTGGCACTTTCAGTGTGACTCGCAACTACTTAGACTGGCTGACCGGGCTGCCGTGGGGGAAGTACAGCGATGAGACTCTGGTGCTAGACAGAGCTCAGACCATACTGGACGAAGACCATTACGGCATGGAGGACGTCAAGAAGAGAATTCTGGTGAGCTGCTTGTGTTCAATCTGAAAGATGAGAAAATCACCTTGCAGCTGTGCACAGATTGCTCGTTTTGTTTATTGACTGCTCGTTGTTGTTGTTATCATTGTTGCTGTTGTTGTTGTTATTGCTGTTGTTGTCATTGTTGTTGCTGTTGTTGTTGCTGTTGTTGTTGCTGTTGCTGTTGTTGTTGTTGTTGTTATCGATCCAGTATTGACTATTGGTACAGCTTTTATTCCCTTAGAGCTTTATTCCACTCGAGCAATTTTTATGGAACTTTTGTTTTTTTGGCTTAATACTCTATATGTCCCTTTAAAAACATATTTCTATGTGGATTTTATTTTAAAAATGGTGGTTAAAGGCATAAAAAATGTAAATTTTCAGTTTCCAAGGGCTCTCAAGTAATGGAAGTTTGGCGACCATTTTCTCACTAATTTTACCTCTGAAATTAGGCCACCGCCGCCTCCTTCCATCGCATATTTTCCTGACTTCTGTTCAAATAATATGGATATTTTTGTCATTGAAGAATAGACAAATTAACAAGCTTTAAGATGATACCAGTAACTCAACATGCCCTAAAATTGACGAGTGCCTGATTCCACCGCGTCGTGACACATATGTTCCTCATTGTAGGAGTTCATTGCTGTCAGTCAACTGAAGGGACACACCCAGGGCAAGATACTGTGCTTCTATGGGCCTCCTGGAGTGGGAAAAACTAGCATTGCCAAGTCCATAGCAAGAGCTCTCAACAGGAAAGTAAGTACCAGTACTCTTTCACATGTGTGTCTGTGAATGGATACTTCTGTGTATGTGTTTGATTGCATTTTGAAAAGGTGAAAAGACAGTTTTGGTTTTTGTACAAGTTTACATCACTGTTAGTAGAGGCTCATTGCTATTTTGGAGGCAGAACGCTTGGTTTAGTGATTAAGAGTTTAGTTTTAGTAAGATGTCAACAGCACTTGCAACATAAACAGGTCTTATAAGTTCCAAAGATCAGAGTTGTTACAGTGGGTGGTTAGCAGGTGCTCTGGTGTGGTTTGCTTCTTCTTTCCTATCAAAAACATCTTTCGTCCTTATCTCCCCTTCATCTTTTTTATGTTTGTTACTCTCTTGTAACATCTCAAATCTTCTGGTGCTCATATGACCATATGCAGTTACGCCTTAAAACCTCTTCTAAAACTAAAAGAATTAAGTTGATACTCCTAGAGAATAACACTCAAAGAAACAAAGGAGGCAAGATAAAGACTGTAGAAGTTTGATAGGACAGAAGGAGCAAACCAGATCAGGGTTGATGAAGAGTAAGGAAAAGGTAGAGATGATGCAGATGTGGTGTGCCAAACTATCGCACATATCTATCCCCGTTGTTTTATGCAAGAAAAATTCTGAAATCATGCAAACTGAGCCCAAAAATGTGAAGTTATGCGATTCTGTTAATTTTAACACAGAATTACAAAGGAAAATAATCAGAAATTATGTAAAAACATGATCAAATTTTGCGGGGTGCATAAAACCACGGGGACAGACATATACTTCTGAGGTGTTGACTCTCAGTTTTGTTATCCTCCGAAAAGTCTGTGGCTTGATGAAGTGTGGAACAGTACATGTGTGAGAGTTAGGGATGGAAAAAGAGACGGGTCAAATAACAGTTGTTCAATATGTATATTTCCTGCTGCTGAAGCTTGCCCAAGATCAGTATCTTCATCCAGGATTTGAATTGTCCTTGTTACATTCCAAGCTTTTGTGAGTGGTTGGCGGGTGCTGTGGTGTGATTTGCTTCTTCTTTCCTATCAAACATCTGTCGTCCTTATCTCCCCTTCGTCTTTTTTATGCTTGTTACTCTCTTGTAACACCTCTAATCTTCTGGCGCTCATATGACCTTATGCAGTAAAACCTTTACTTATACTAAAACTAAAACCAAGCCTTTTTCCTCCCTGTCTTTGTTTGCTTTTATATGAATATAGCTGTCTAGTAGATGCCAGCTACTTATCTTGTATATATTGTAAAATTATGAAGCAACAAATTTCTTTTCAACCCTTTGTAGCACCATAACGTGGTCCATTTCAGAATAGTCACAATAGTGATATCTTTTATCCTTTATCTTCGCAATAGACAGAGGTTTGACATTGGCAAAGCCATATGCCATATATTGTTACTTTGCTATTTTCATGCTGTTGACCCAAGTATGTTGCTTTCCTAAAAAAACGAAAACAACAACCACACCAACAAACTGCGGGTGGGTTGGTGGGTGCTCTTGTGTGGTTTGCTTCTTCTTTCCTATCAAACATCTATCGTCCTTTTCTCCCCTTCTTCTTTTTTATGTTTGTTACTCTCTTGTAACACTTCTAATCTTCTGGCGCTCTTATGACCTCATGCAGTTGCGAGCGCCGTAAAACCTCTGCTAAAACTAAACTAAACCAACAAACTATAACCTGTCTTTTCCTTGTCAGTATTTCAGATTCAGTGTTGGTGGAATGACTGATGTGGCAGAAATCAAAGGACATAGGTAAGCTTTATAACGGGTGCCCATTGCGGATGGGATCGTGTCGGGGCGTGTCCATCGCCCAATTCGTCACCTGAAAACTAAACGCATTTGTTTTTGAGGCAACGAGTGGGGCGATCGGTCTGTGCCATGATAGTCAGTTTGCGCCCTCAATCTGGCTGATGGCAAACCGACCCGATCGTGCGTCCGGGCACTCAGTTATAGTGTCTATGCTGTTCTGGATCATGGTCATGAGTTCTGTTTTCCATCATTGTGACTATAACTTCTAAAAATTTGTGTGGAAACTAGACAAGGAATTATAGCAACAGAGAAATGATGATTATTTTTTATTTTAGAGGTTTTAGCATGTGTTTCTCAACTGATGACCTGACCTTTTTTTTTTTTTCTTTTTTAATACATTTAATATGCATCAATATCCAATTCTAAAGGACAAAATATATGGTCGCTTTTAAGGACAAGGGGGCTATCCCGAAAAATGTTGTTTTGAGAAAATCGAAGGTAAAGTTTTTGCCCCTTGTTCAGTTTTTTTAAAAGTCCAGGAAAGTTTTATCCATATCTAAACAAATATACACCAATGAAACCAAACTTCTCCTATGGGTAGGGCAATGCCCACTTTTGGTGTAGGTCAAGATTTCTGGAAACCCCCTCTGGTTAGCCCGCTTGTCCTTAATTAAAAGCGACCATATGTATCTCTGATTGGAGCCATGAAACCTTTAGTTTAAAGCTTCTTTAGTTCTTTAAATAATTAAATGTTCTTGTTTCATTCTTCCTCTCGGCCAGACGTACGTATGTCGGTGCTATGCCTGGGAAGATGATTCAGTGCTTGAAGAAGACCAAGACAGAGAATCCACTGGTGCTGATAGATGAAGTGGACAAGATGGGCAGAGGTTACCAGGGCGACCCGTCCTCTGCCTTGTTGGAGCTTCTTGACCCGGAGCAGAATCACAACTTCTTGGACCATTACCTTGATGTGACTGTTGACCTCAGCAAGGTCAGTGTCTCAGAGGATTTTCTGCTTCAACTATTTGCCCCTGACAATATACAACAGTCACCTGCAATGCTCTAACATATGGTCAGCAAGCTGTTTTAAATATTAAGCCCAGACAGTACAGTTTTTCAGGAGAGAGAAAGTTTCATCCCTATAACAATTGTACCTACGTTATATATATTTTCTTCCTTCTTTTTTTCAACTGTTAGAATTTGGATTTGGACAAAATATTTATTGAGCACAGGCAACTAATCCCACGAATTAATTAAGAAACTGCAGTTTTTAAAAATTATCAGTTTTGGCCATAGTGCATCTGATGATATGTACACTCACACTCTTCTGTACTTACAAAACTTAATCATCTAGTATAGACAAATGCACATTTGTGAGTTGAATATCTTGTGTAAATTTCCCTCCTTAATCAAAGTCATGATCAGTACTTATCTATCAGTTTATTCCTATCACCCTACAATTTTGTTTGCCTCATTTTGGCTGATCAATGGTTTTTGAGGCTGAATCCAGGCTGCTGTGTCTTTATCATCAGTTCTTGCAGATGAATGTTTGTATATGTGTAAGATTATTAATGTCTTTTCGTGTGCGAGGTCAGTGTCTCTAAAACATTTTGATTAAGATTTACTCATGCACACCACAAAATATCTGAAAAGATTTTTATTTTGATGATAGAATATTTTTTGCTAGCAGTTTTGTTATCAGTATTGCAGGTAATGTTCTGTCATTGTCATGATGTTCTAGGGAGACATTTGGTATATTCTTCATATAAGCACATTGTTTTCTTCAATTCGTGAGCTTGGGGTTGGATGGGGCGCCTGCAGAAGTTCAAGACTTAGTGGGAGGAGCAGAAGGCTATGGAATCAAATATTGCTTGGAACCGTCAGCATCTACACACTTTCAGATGTGCTTCTTCAGGGGACGTAGCGCTTATGGGGATGCCCCTTGTGCAGTGATGTCGGTCCTTCACACATGTAACAAGTAACAAGTTTTTTCAATTGCCAGATTTGAATCCTACATGGGCAATCGTTGTTCACCACTCATTTCTTTGCTCGAAGTGCTCCATGTAGGCCTACATTGTATTTGGTGTAATTTTGATCATCATTGATCTTTCTTCTCAGGTTCTCTTTATCTGCACGGCCAATGTGCTCGACACTATTCCTGAGCCTCTCAGGGACAGAATGGAGATGATTGACGTGTCCGGCTATGTCGCGGAGGAGAAGCTGAACATTGCCAAGGTAGGTGTATGGGAAGACGGGACCGAGTTTATAGCCGACTAGCTGGGTACCCGCTCGATGAACGGACTCAAAAGAATCGATCGTCAAGTCATTGTGGAAACGGTGCGCACTGCTTGTGAATGGAAGCCTCACTTATTTACAATGGTGTCTTAGAAGATGGACTTTCCTCAGATTAGATCTAAACGAAACTAATGAAAAACTGAAAATTAAACTACAGTGACTTCAGACTCCTTAATACAACTGTGCACCCTTTAAATGATTCTGAACCACTGTTAATTTTTTCAAATTCGAAAGTTAAGTGGTTCGGAAGTTTTCGGCGACCAAGGTGACGAACTTTCACAAATATATTTTATATAGATGACATAACACAACTGTAGGACCCTTATATTGTCAGTGCCAGTGTTTGAGGTGTCAGAAACAGAAAAAAGAAATTAGCTACTACACATGTATTTTTAGCTGAGGATGGACTAATTTTTTCTATGCTGAAGCTTTTGATGTTTTGGGGGAAGAGACTAAATAATATTCAGATGTTCTTTTATCTCCAAGCAGTGAATTAGAATTACTTTGTGCCTTTGTATTTACCTTCTATAGTCACCACCTGGCTGATGCAACTGAAGGTGGGTGGTTGTCGGGTGCTCTGGTATGGTTTGCTTCTTCTTTCCTATCAAACATCTATTGTCTTTATCTCCCCTCCTTCTTTTTTGTGTTTGTTACTTTCCTGTAACCTCTAATCTTCGGCACTTATATGACTTTATTGTGTTACAAGTGCCGTAAAACACTCACTAAAACTAAAAGACAACTGACGTGCAAAAGATGTGGTTTCTTATGAATTGTTCCGTGACTATGAAAGAAGCATCATCGTTTTCTGTTTTCCCCTCAGCAATACCTTGTTCCTCAAGCTCTAGAGCACTCAGGTGTTTCCAAGGATGCCATGAAAATCACCGACGAAGCAATGAACACGCTGATCAAGGCCTACTGTAGGGAGAGTGGTGTGCGCAACCTACAGAAACATATTGAGAAGGTGAGTATTCCCTGTTGCTTCAACATACAGTGGTCGCAGGTTTTTTGTCTGTGTGTGTGTGTGTGTGTGTGTGTGTGTGTGTGTGTGTGTGTGTGTGTGTGTGTGTGTGTGTGTGTGTGTGTGTAGGTGGGGGTGACAGTTTTGAGAAGTTTCTGGAGTTTTGTTTTCATGTACCGTTTTCCTCAGTTGTTACCCTCATGTTTGCAATTTTAAAAAAAAGGGGCAAGATGGAAATGCGAATGTTGGTCTGTTACATGGAAAATCTCATGACTTGTTTTTTCACAGACTTTTTGCTACTAAAAATCTCTCTTTTTCTTTTTCACAAATCTTATGCGACGCTGCTTTGAAAATGACAAGTTTGGCGCTCATATGACCTTATACAGTTGCGAGCGCCGTAAAACCTCTTCTAAAACTTAAAAAAAAAAGAAAATAATAAGAGGGTCTGTGAGGGGCATCATGGGACATTCAATGATTTGTTACATGAACGTTTTTGCTACAAATGATGATCTCCTTTTACAGGTCTTCAGCTTAGGCTGCACCAAAGTTAATGGGAGAGTTGGGAACATCTTTATCATTTAGTATATGAAGCTACCTAAAAACTTATCTTTCTTTTGACAGATCTACCGCAAGGCTGCTCTGAAGATAGTGAAAGATTCAGTGAGTGACATCAATATAGACCTGGACAACCTTCAGGAATTTGTTGGAAAGCCTATTTTTACTCACGACAGAATGTATGACCAGACGCCACCTGGAGTTGTCACTGGTCTAGCCTGGACGTCCATGGGTAGGTCTTGACTGGGACTGTGCTCTCTCCTTAGTGGACTTTGAGAAAAGTGTCACACAATTACTTGTACTACGTTTCCTTTATTGTACTAGTGGACTATTTCTTCAGTGATGAGAAGTGATTCTGCCTGTCCCCGTCGTTTTTTGCACCCCACATAATTTAGAAATTTGATCATTTTTTGCATAATTTCTGATTTTTTTCCTTATCATTCTATGTTAAAATTAACAGAATCGTACAATTTCACATTTTTGGGCTCAGTTTGCATAATTTCAGAATTTTTCTTGCATAAAACGACGGGGACAGTTCTGCTTTGAAATCTCCATGAATTTTTCTTGAAGTGTTACAAATTCCAGACTTTATGAATGTTGCTGGGCCTAATTGTATCGTATTTCATTTGTTAAAACTTGTAAAAATGGAGCTTACTTGTACTTGTACAGTGTTTGAGAATATGTTAATGAACAGTTTTGGGACAAACGCTAATTTAAAAGTTTGGCTGAAACCAATAGGTCGACCTTTGTATCTCGCAAATTGAGATGAATTTCAGAATTTACTTTCTTGTACACAATATTTAATCTATCTTTCTTTGTAAAACAAGTGACAGTTTTTACAAACTGTGATGTAACAGGTAGACTGTTTGTCAAATTGGTATGTATCCTCCAAGTGCCAGTAAAAGTGTATCCCCATGTCTTATAACTTAGATTGTGGTGGACATAATTCTGACATCAATTTGCTCCATCTCAGGGGTAAAAGATCTACACCTAGCCTTCTCGGACAAGGGTGAAAAATCTTGGAGGGCCCGTGTGCAAGTTGTTCACGTTAAAGATCCCTTGGTGGTCTAAAATCGATAAGAGTAGGCTTCGGCCGCCACCCGGGCAAAATTCTAAATTTTCAACCAACTGAAAAAGTTTAATGTGTCTCGTATTAGAGTTCATCTTTTATTTAAGAAAAGAGAAGATGATTGTGTTCAGTCCATTCAGGTATCCTGTTTGGAACTTGCACAACTTGAGCTCTTTAATAAGAAAAAGTAGGTTTTGGAAGACTGCACCTCGTCCTAGTAGAGAGGACATTGTAGTGAGGGCCTGGCCACGAGTTTACATTGAGGTGAGAAAAATGTAAAGTCAGTGTCAAAAACAAAAAACAGATGGTTTGTTAAGTGTGGGACTCCACTATAAGCCATTTTAAAAAGTGACATATAATGAAGTCGCACACTGAGCAGTGGAGATGACAAACGGGTGCTCTGGTGTAGAATGCTCCTGTCTGCTTCTCAGCATAGGCCTCAGTATTCCGCTATTTAACGGATTTTCACTACTTCCATTTCCTCCGCAAAACTGTTGAAGAACAGTCACTGGCAAAAAGAGTTGTTGGGAGGGGCACCCCCGGAGTAATGCATCACCACTTTCTGTACATAATCAAGATTATGAATTTTTGGTAATTGACTCTTTTACTTGAAATTGCCGACGGAACTCTCAAATTGGTACGAAATAACCTTGCTTTGATAAACTGATGGTTTATATTTCAACATTTGAGGTTTAAACAGTATAATAATGGG
The DNA here is from genome assembly GCF_000002075.1 of Aplysia californica. Taxonomy (NCBI): domain Eukaryota; kingdom Metazoa; phylum Mollusca; class Gastropoda; order Aplysiida; family Aplysiidae; genus Aplysia; species Aplysia californica. The sequence continues at coordinate 230,528 of NW_004798112.1, read as the reverse complement.
TGTCTCTCGAAAATGGTCTTCCGTGGCGATCACGCTGAAAGTTCCTCCTTTTTTAAAAATTCTGAGTTGAGACCAATGCTCAGACAAACAAACTAACTGTCCTTCGGCTTGCAGCGTAGTTCATTTCTTTTTGGATTTACTTCCCATCCCGGTCGGCTAGGTGGCTCCACTCTGTTCATCGAGACGGCCATCAAGAAAAAACTGGACCCATCAAGCTCGGACAACGGCTCCCTGGAGCTCACAGGCAACCTGGGCACTGTGATGAAGGAGAGCGCACAGCTGGCCTACACCTTTGCCAAAGCGTTTTCTACACGGAAGTTTCCGGACGACTTGTTCATGCAGAAAGCCCAGCTGCACTTGCATGTTCCTGAGGTAGGAAAGGGATCTGGGATATGGTTTGTCAAATGTAGATTTTGCATTTGTTCATTGTTCATTGCATATTTTTTGCAGTCTAATGCAAAAGTGGGGGGGGGGGGGGGGTGGGGTTGTGGCATAGTGGTTAAGGAGTTCGCCTCTCATTCAAAGGTCCCAGGTTCGAATCTGGGTAGCAACGGAAACATTTTCTTCTTTAAGATTGTCTCCTTTCACCTCTTTTCCTCCTCTCTAGCAATATTCTGTCGTCTGCTTTCGTCTCCACTTTCTGCCCCCACCACCTCACCTCCTTTGCCCCTCCTGTGGGCTCCTGACTCTTCCGCAGCCTTTCAACTGCTACTCCTTGGCTCCTTCTTATTGCTGTCTTTCAACCACACCCCCTGATCTTCTGGTAGGAAAGGTCTACACCTAGCCCTCTCAGACAAGGGCAAAAAATCTCAGAGGTCCTATGTGCAAGTTGCGCTCCTTAAAGATCCCTTGGTGGTCCAAAGTCGATAAGAGTAGGCTTCGGCCGCCACCTGGGCAAAATTCAAAATTTCCTACCAAAACTGAAAATGTCTAATGTTGTCCCGCTCGCTCATATGACTTTATGCGGTTGCGAGCGCTGTAAAACACTTATTAAAAAAAAGGATTTCATTGTGGAATCAAAAGTGAGCATGATACAGAACTTGGTGTTTCTGTGGCAGCTGCATATTGCATCACATTATTAAAAGATTAAAACTTGTAAAGAAATACCACAAACACAACCTGTTAGCTCGCCTACCTACCAGAAAACTGGTTTATTGGGTTTTTTTTACAATGAGATCTCGAATTCAAAACGAGACAGCACGAGACGTGTCAAGAAGGGGACATAATCATACTATCAAAGAATCGTTATTGCAACATTCGCAACTTAGTACATTCCCAATTTTACATTTGAAAACAGCTGTCATTACTGTTTCCTTCTGTTTGTCTTCCAGGGAGCCACTCCAAAGGACGGGCCTAGTGCTGGGTGCACCATTACCACAGCACTACTCTCCCTGATGTTGGATAAACCCGTGCGTCAAAACCTGGCCATGACAGGAGAAGTGTCGCTGACGGGGAAGGTGCTTCCTGTCGGAGGAATCAAAGAGAAGACAATCGCTGTGAGGAAAATGTTACATTATTTGTGAGGCGTGCGGACAAAATGAGTTACTTCTCTCAACCCATGAGTTGAGACGTCGGCAGAAAACAGACACATCAAATTTGTAGATTTTTGAGAGATGCCATTTTTTCTTCAAGTTAAACATGTCTTTTATCATTCCATATAATAAATAGTACAAACCTGACTTATAAATTCCATGTACCTATCTGTGTCAATAGGGCTAAAATCCCGAGACTTACCTCATTTTGTCAGCACACCTCACATTTTATTTTGTTTTTCTCGCATGAACACCTGAAAGAATGAAGCAAAAAAAGGTGTTATTGATTTTCCATGACAAGTTTGGATAAAAATTGCTCAATGTCTCTTTTACTTACTTGTGGGAAGACATTCATCTAGGACTCTCCTTTTTTTCCCCTGAAGAATGTTCACGGCACAGTCATGCCATTTTTTCCGTGTTGTACTTCTTAGACCAAGATAGACTACTATGGTAAATTTACACGTCTGAAAAGTTTATACCTCTGAGAAGCTGTTCCATTATTAACTCTCTAGACCGTGAGTTATGTCCACCGTTTCCCGGAGTTTTTTTTCTACGGTCACCTAAACCTGGTGCGCTATGTCTTATTACAACCCCAAAAGTTTGCCTCCAACTTCTAAATGGCAGACACAAAGGCTTAGTCATTACTAAAAAACTTGTTTCTGGAATAGTTCCGAAAAACAAACAAACACTAGCACTAAATGAAACAAAACAGTTGTCACTGGTATCGGACGCTCCCAGAGTCCGATGGGGTTTAAAGAGTTAATGAAATGATATTGCGTGGGTTTAATGCCTTTTTTAACTGTGTAAGGTTGTATGAGAGGCAGGACCTCCAGGTTTACCATCTGTCTCCGTCTCCGTCTCCTGTAAGACTAGTAGGTCAGGCAGGTGAAGAGCCTTGAAAACTCCCCGAACACCCCAAGTGCAAGAACATGCCATGTGGGGGGAAATGAGATGGAATTTTTTTTTGCAACTGAAAGTAAATGTCATGGTGTGGTAGGTTTGTGATTTGTGTCAGGTACAGGGATGGTTAACCCTATCCGTACGTCGTGTTTTACTATCATATCCATACGATGTGGGGAACTCTGTGCCACGAAGAGATCTTCGTACGGTACTAGAAGTATTCTAAAATGTGAAGAATACAACCACGGGGTACAAAATGACCCCAGGGCGTACAGATAGGGTTAAGAGATGTGTGACGTGGTGGTGGGAGTAGACTGTATTTTTCCATGCTCATCTCATTATCATCATCATCATCATCATCATCATCATCATCATTATCATTGCCTTTCTTACCCTGCACCAGGGCATAGGCCACGGACAAACACTTTCCTCCTTTCTTCTATGCTGGGCTAGCCTCTTGATGTTTTTCCATGTCTTCCCACTTTTCTGTACATTGATTTCTGTGATTCTTCTCCTGGTTCTACGCTGTCTTCCCCTTATTATCATCACGATACGCCCAATATTATTTTATTATTATCATCAGTGAAAATTGCAATGTAGCTTGTTACTGAAATTGAAATCTGTGGGTGGAGAGAAACAGACAACTTATCTCGTAATGTTTGTTTCACAACAGCAGGGTAGGGCAAAGATGAATAGGAACACTGACAAAGCAATGCTATTGACACCTTCGGTTAATAAGTTTGTATTTCTTGTGTAAACGGACCCATAAAAAGTGTGAACAAGAAATCCTGGCATATTGCGAGGCATTTGATTTTCACGTCGATGTACAGAAAAGTGGGAAGACGTGGAATAACACCAAGAGGCTAGCCCAGGATAGAGAAAGGTGGAAGGTGTTTGCTCGTGGCCTGGGTATACCCTGGTGTAGGGTGAGAAAGGCATTGATGATGATGATGATGATTTTCACAGACGATGGAAAGTTTCTTTATTTGTGTATAGATGTTATCGTGTATCATTTCATTGTTGTTGTTGTTTTTACTTTCTTTTTGCGATAGAAATATACGCACAGTAATGGGTTTTTTTTTCTCTTATCGTACAGGCTAAGCGTGTAGGTGTGGATTGCATCATCCTGCCGGAGGGCAACAGGAAGGACTACTCCGATCTCCCGCCTTTCATCACCGACGGCCTTGAGGTCCACTTTGTGGAGACTTACGACCAAGTGTTTCAGCTGGCTTTCCCTGACTCCTAGTGTGGATGGTGGCTTCATCGTCTTCATCATCATCATCATCATCACATGACTCGTATCATCCGGAGTATTGGTTTCTGTGTTGTTCTGGTCTCGCGGGAACCTTCAGAACAACTCCGTTCAGTTGTCGTTTTTTTATAACCCTATGTGTAATTTATTTCCTCCTGGAGCAGGGGCAGTCGATCTTGCGAATCAAGGAGATCATAATACTTATGGGCATTTGGGCTATCCTGGAAGTCTCAGATCGCATTTATGGGCATTTGAGCTATCGTGGAAGTCTCAGATGGTATTTATGGGCATTTGAGCTATCATGGAAGTCTCAGATGGTATTTATGGGCATTTGAGCTATCATGGAAGTCTCAGATGGTATTTATGGGCATTTGAGCTATCATGGAAGTCTCAGATCGCATTTATGGGCATTTGAGCTATCATGGAAGTCTCAGATCGCATTTACGGGCATTTGAGCTATCATGGAAGTCTCACTGATATTCACCAGGTTTCATTGTGGGAGAAGAGCATTTTTCCTCTTATGCTGTGTTTATTTGGTCAATATTGGCAAGTAGATTGTCTCCAAATTTGTTTTTTCTCTCGTGTTCAACAGTGACATGCAACAGTCTAGCACACACGTAGCAAACAAGCACATAGCAAAAATGCGTTCTTATGTATAGCCTGAGATTCATACATAGCAAAATTTGCTCATAATGAAAATATTTCCACATCCAGCTGTTTTTGTTAAGTGAGTTCTAGACTGTATCATGTTACAGCTAATACTGCTGGGCATTTGTTTGTGATACTGGCCAAGTGTTGGATCAAGGGTGGAGTCGTAGATACAGGGGTATTTTTTACTGCTTGGGTTACGCGTGTCTGATGACACTCAAAGACACATGTCTGTCTGATAACTCTCAAAGACACATGCCTGTCTGATAACTCTCAAAGACACATGCCTGTCTGATAACTCTCAAAGACACATGCCTCTGAGGATGTGTTGCTTTGCACTGATATGAGCACTGCTCTTTCTCCTTTAGCATAAGAATGGTTTCTACGGCTAGTATTTAACTGCCAAAATTAACGAATAAACACTGTATTTTCTCATATTGTCTAGCTAGTTTTGTTCTTCAAAGTAAACCAATGTTTCATTATTAACTCGTTCCTGCATTTATTCTGTTTTCTCATATTTGTAAAAATAAAAAATAACAAGTGCAGTCCTAATCAGATAAGGAGGGTGTGGATTTGTCATTGACTTGGATTAGATATCAACGGTTGTGTTGTACTTGTGAGAGGTTATGTTACGTGCTGCTGCTCCGCGCGGTGATGGAAATGTGTTGTAGTCCGCAGCGTCTGTG
>NW_004798112.1:223546-225410 GCF_000002075.1 Aplysia californica | reverse complement strand
ATTTATGGGCATTTGAGCTATCATGGAAGTCTCAGATCGCATTTACGGGCATTTGAGCTATCATGGAAGTCTCACTGATATTCACCAGGTTTCATTGTGGGAGAAGAGCATTTTTCCTCTTATGCTGTGTTTATTTGGTCAATATTGGCAAGTAGATTGTCTCCAAATTTGTTTTTTCTCTCATGTTCAACAGTGACATGCAACAGTCTAGCACACACGTAGCAAACAAGCACATAGCAAAAATGCGTTCTTATGTATAGCCTGAGATTCATACATAGCAAAATTTGCTCATAATGAAAATATTTCCACATCCAACTGTTTTTGTTAAGTGAGTTCTAGACTGTATCATGTTACAGCTAATACTGCTGGGCATTTGTTTGTGATACTGGCCAAGTGTTGGATCAAGGGTGGAGTCGTAGATACAGGGGTATTTTTTACTGCTTGGGTTACGCGTGTCTGATGACACTCAAAGACACATGTCTGTCTGATAACTCTCAAAGACACATGCCTGTCTGATAACTCTCAAAGACACATGCCTGTCTGATAACTCTCAAAGACACATGCCTCTGAGGATGTGTTGCTTTGCACTGATATGAGCACTGCTCTTTCTCCTTTAGCATAAGAATGGTTTCTACGGCTAGTATTTAACTGCCAAAATTAACGAATAAACACTGTATTTTCTCATATTGTCTAGCTAGTTTTGTTCTTCAAAGTAAACCAATGTTTCATTATTAACTCGTTCCTGCATTTATTCTGTTTTCTCATATTTGTAAAAATAAAAAATAACAAGTGCAGTCCTAATCAGATAAGGAGGGTGTGGATTTGTCATTGACTTGGATTAGATATCAACGGTTGTGTTGTACTTGTGAGAGGTTATGTTACGTGCTGCTGCTCCGCGCGGTGATGGAAATGTGTTGTAGTCCGCAGCGTCTGTGAATGTGGAGACTAGTGCGTGTGAAGTTAGCAGTGCATGTGTAGACGAAGTGCAAACTCTCTGATGTTGTTGCATGGCCGGTTTGTGATTGAGATGGATATTCACTAACCCCCCGGGGCAGTGCTACTGACTGAAGTGTCTTTACGCCATTCCCGAAGCGGGGACATTAAAATGTTCTTATGCACAGTAGAATTGTAATTGTAAATGGGCTGATTCATCAATGTCATGCTCATAACTGTGCCTGAACTGCAAAAGGGAACTGCTGCTTTTTCTTTCCTATTCCTTACTATTGTTTTTTTTCCTCTACTTCTTTTGTATGTTTGTCACACTTTTGTGACCCGCTATTTCCGGGGTGCCTTGATAGTCAAAGCAGACTTTGTGCTGTTGAAGCAAGAGAGGTGAGCAGAGTAAGTCTGATTCCCTGTAAGGTCTTCTCTGTTGACATCCACCCCTTGGCGCTCATAGACCTTATGCTGTTGCGGGCGCCGTAAAACCCTCTACTAAAAAAAAAGATATTCCCTGAGAGTATGTGAATGTTGTGATTGGAAGAAAAGTTGGTTGTACAGTGCACAGTGTATACGACAAGCAGCATTTGAAGTGGTTACTTTTTCAGATTGCTGTGAATATTTGTGCAACGTCAGTAAACATAGTGACAAGAATAAAAGGTGTTTTCAGATTTAGAGCTTTTGAACTTTACTTATCATTGGTGTAGTTCTTGGATTGAACAAGCCCTTTAACACCTTGCCATCATACTTTGGGGAAATTCCAAAGAAACTGGGTGGTAAACATCGCCAGTCGGCGAGATGAGGCGGCAAAGTGTTAAAAATGAATTGAAATGAGGGGAAATGGATGGGGCTAGTGGACCACAAAGATGTTCATCTCAGGAGAATTACTCTCTTCTAGTCCATGTCTTTTTTGCTGTTGGTGGTG
>NW_004798112.1:213318-223446 GCF_000002075.1 Aplysia californica | reverse complement strand
GAGAGGGAGAGAGAGCGGGGAGAAAGAGAAAGCAACAACAGAAAGACAGAGAGACACTACAGAGACACAAAGACACAGAGGCGCAGATTCGAGAGATACCCGGGGGGAGGGGGAGGTTTGCGAGGAGGGGCTGCATATTTAGTATCGCTTCCCATTCAATTTTCCTTTGAAATCTCTGCAAAAGAATTCTGAAGTATCCCAGTTACTGTCATGTAAATGTACGTTAATTTTACCAACATATCATCTCTCTGTGATCAGACGAAACGAGGATAGAAAAACTCCAAAGGGCAGTCAACCATACCAATTAATTAAGGAGGAATGACTGTGTTGTTTAAGAGGGGGGGGAGATAGATGGGGGGGAGACTCTTTAGCTCTACATTTCTCCACATATTTATTTCTAGCTTTGTGGGGGTTTGTCACTAGTTGTTTAGTGAAGTTTGAGAGCGATGCTCAAAAGTCATTCATCCTGTTCATTGAATGACAGCATTGGTCGAGAAAGAACGTACTGTACTGTTTTAGCTACTGTTATGATGTGTCTTATGTTTTTTCATGGCCCTCCTGCTCTATTATGAAAATTATTCAGAAGTTGTTTTACTAACATTTACTCGCAAGTATGATAACTGTCTGTTGTTGAAAGTTAAGTGATAAATTAAGCCACCTTGTGTTATGAGACCTTTGCTCCTGGGCTCGTACAGTATAACACGGATAGGTCGAACACAGAAGACTCGAAATCACGCTTCCGTCAAGCTGTGCCTGCGGTCCCATTTTTTCTTCTTCATCCTTATCTTTGTAAGATATCCCTCAAATTACAGATCCCTCGAACTACCGAGGCCGGTCGCGGCGAATTCGAGCTATCTGTGTTATACTGTATCATGGTTCAACCTTTATTTGTGATTGGGGGAAGATGTTTGTGTTTATTCAAGTGAAGTATCTTTTTTGAATTTATCCTGCTTGAGTGCTTTAAAGGTTTTGGACTTTCCAATCATTGAAAAAAAAATATTGTTATATACCACCATATTTGTACCAAAAATAAAAGTTACAAGACTGAGCCATTCGTTATTCTCTTCGAAGAAACAGAAATTTCTGTCTTGAGAAAAATGTAATGCTTGTTTGGAAAAGCAAAACATAGTGCGAGAACTCTGTCTAAATTGTGACTCTTCTTACAGCGTCAGGCTATTTTTAGCCCTCACTTCCCTCTGGCCCAGCCAATACTTATTGTGTCTGCAATTTTTTGCAAGCATCAGAAAAAATAAATTGACAGCACTCTGCTTTTCTCTGAAGTTTTAGACGATTAATGTGTCGCATATTTTTTACAGACAATTTTCTAGATTCAGGTAAAAGTGTGTGACTGGAATTAAGGTGGCTGGTGCCCTGTGAGGAAGTAAATAGAAATAATAATAATGAAGATCATTTCTATATAGTCTATAGCGCCCACTCCAGTGTAAACACAGCTCTAGGCGCTTTACATAAATGCATGTATGAATAATATTCACGCATGCACACACACACGCGCGCGCGCGTGCACATACACACACACACTCACGCACACATGTGCACTCACATGCACGTCAAACACACGCGCACACGCACCCGCACATTTACTTGCTCATCACATGCACACGCTTACACTATCGTTAGGAAATGAGCACATACAAAAATACATAGTAAAATAATACATGTATACACAATGCAATTCGCAAAATACTTAAATGGATACATAGTCATTTACATAACATTGTACTGAACATGAATCTACTGACATTTGTATACGCAACTGGGCCTGGGGGAATGAGAACTTGTGAGAGAAATATATATATATAAATATGTATTACTGGGGCTGTAAGGTCCAGTACTGTATATAATGCTGGTAGAATGTATTCCAGATATTGCCTACACTTGACTATGATGAAGCACACCCCTGGATCAGAATACCACGACTACAGTGGACTTGCATGTTTACCAAGCGGTGTGAAGAAGATGCTTATGCTGTCCTAAGGTCTTACTGTAGTTCCCCAGTGCGTTTGTTTTCCCTTCATTTCCGTTCCTCATGTTGTTACTGCGGTGAAGCAGAGCTGTGTGATTGCCATGAAACAGGAGTCAATTAAAAAATCTTCTGTACCTTTGTTGTTTTTTTCCACTCCTTCTTTGTTTGCCACAGTAACCCCCCGCCCCACCCCCCACGCCAAAAAAACAAAAACAACCAAGATTGGTTTTGTTTTTTCTTACAGAAGTTTGATTTGGTTTACAATTAACAATGGTGTTCATGTTTACAACTAACAATATTAAACGAAATTTGAAGCAAACATCTATCAGTGGGTGGTTGGTGGGTGCTCTGGTGTGGTTTGCTTCTTCTTTCCTATCAAACAACGATCGTCTTTATCTCCCCTTCTTCTTTTAAAAAAATGTTTTTTAGTCTCTTGTAACACCTCTATTCTTCTGGCGCTCATATGACCATATGCAGTTGCGAGCGCTGTAAAACTTACTTATACTAAAACTTAAAAAAAAGAAGCAAAAAATGGTATTGTTTATTCTTGCAGAAGTTTCGTTTACAATGGTGTTCATGTTTACAACTTAAACTATAAAACGAAATTTGAAGCAAACATCTATCAGTTAGTTCACTAGCACTCACAATATTTTGCGTCACCCAATGCCATGCCCTGTTTTGAGCTGGTGCCTGGTGATAACATATCAACATGTTCTTATGTACAGGAGAATTGTAAATAGGCTGGTTTATCAATGACATGCTCATAATGTGCCGGAACGACTTAGGTGGAGCTGCTGCTTTTCTCTTCTCATCCTTACTATCGTCATTTTTCTTCTACTTCTTTTGTATGTTTGTCACTCTCTTGTGAAGAGCATTTTTCCGGGGTGCCTTGATAGACGAAGCAGACTTTGCGCTGTTGAGGCTAGAGAGGTGAGCAGAGTAAGTTTGATTCCCCGTTTTGGACTTCTCTGTTGACATCCACCCCTTGGCGCTCATACCTTATGCAGTTGCGAGCGCCCGTAAAACCTTACTGTTACCCCCGGGGCAGTGCCACTGACTGAAGTGTCTTTAGGCCAATCCCAAAGGGAATCGTACGTCTCTCTCTTTTTTTCCCTGGGTATCTTACTCTCCTAGTACACGTTTTAATAACACCTCAAATCTTCTACTCTTAAATTAAACGACGTATTTCTTCTGCAAGTGCCGTAAAATTTGCAGAAACTAAAATTAGACCAACGAAGGCCGACTTTGGCGTGGAAAAAAACCCCACGTGCTCAAATGACCTTATGCAGTTGCGAGCGCCGTAAAACACTTACCAAAAAAAAAAAGACTAGTGAAAAGAGCTTTACGTAGAGCTAAAGTGCACCCTATCACGTATCTATCTGGTCCCGTGGGTCTGGCATGGTGAAAGTTACTTATTTCCTAAAAGGTCGGAACATTTATAATAATGAATGGCATTTGTATTGCGCATGTCCCGACTCGACAGCAATCTCTATGCGCTTTATACTATATTATTACCCTAGCAGACCATAGAACACTCAGAAACATTCTCAGCTTCCAGGGAAGTATACAGTGCAAGCAGCTGGTCAAGCGCTCAAACACTAACAAACTGACAAGATCTTTCACTGTCTATAGCTGGGTACCCATTTTCACCTGCGTGAAGTGATGAAAACTCTTGTAAAGTGCCTTTCCCAATGACACAACGTCGGGCCCGCGGCTCGAACCCCCGAACCCGCAACCTCACGATTACGAGTCCGGTAGCCTAACCACGAGGTCACCGACGCCACATTTGAACGACTTTCTGACTCCTGTGAGGAAGGGATAGTCAAGGTTCGGATTCCGAGGTCAGCTAAACGACATGGGTGGTTGGCGGGTGCCCTGGCGTGGTTTGCTCCTTCTTCCGTTTCAAAATCAAACATCTATTGTCCTAAGCTCTCCTCCTTTTCTTCGTTTTACTCTCTCAAGCAGCAACGCCTCTAATTTTGGGCTCTTACATTCTTACACGAATTTTAAGTGTTGCAAATGCCTTACCTAAACTTACAAAATCTATTTTTGATAATGATAATACAATGATAAATAGCCTTTGTATAGCGCCTATCCCCGCTCGACAGCAAACTCTATGCGCTTTACACAATATATTATTGCCCCAGCAGACCATAGAACACTCAGAAACATTCCCAGCTTCCCGGGAAGCATACAGTGCAAGCAACTGATTAAGCGCCCAAACATAAACAAACTGACAAGATCTTTCACTGTCTATAGCTGGGAACCCATTCCCACTTGATTGAAAAGAGGAAAATTCGAGTAAAATGCCTTTCTCAAGGACAACGTCGGGTCCCTGGCGGGATGCGATCCCACGACCTTACGGGTGCGAGTCTGAGAGCTTAACCACTAAGCGACTGACGCCACAAAAAAGTCCCATCCCCTTTCCTTCACTGTCATTGTTACTGTCATCTGTTATAAGTCTCAGAAAGGGAAGTGTAGGGGACGTCGAGGTAGAGAGGAGAGATTCTTAGCTCTTTCTTTTCCTTAGAAAATAAGAAATCTGAAGAGTAAGAGATCTAATTTTGGTGCTTTTTCGGTAGTTCCCACCCCCCTTATTTGAGCCTAGATCTACATCGAGATCTATACGTTTGATCCGCGGCGAGTTAAGACATCAAATTATGGTAAAATGCGGGGGGGGGGGGGGGGGGGGCATATCCCCCTGAAACCCCCCACCTTATTTTTATTAGGTCAGGGGGGCAAGACCCGCGAATAACAATTGCGGGGTGGGAACTACCGAAAAAGCGCCCTAATTTTTTTAAAAAATATGCAGAGCGCACTATCTTACTATGGTTGCGGGCTGCCCTGGTGTGGTTTGCTCCTACTTTCTTATCGCCCCTAGATCTGTCTCTTTCCTTTTTGTTTGTTTGGGGGTTTTTTTTCTACTAATGCCCCCTAATCCTCGACGTTTATATAATTATATGACCTTCTTCGTGTTGCAAGTGCCGTAAAACTCTTACTCAAAACAAGTAGAGCACACCCGGTCACATACCTTCCGAGTAATCAAAGACGTGTTTCACACTTCGAAGCTTCTTCTTTACATGACTATAGATACGAGTATAACGTTTTACACAAACTGTGCGCAAAGGGCAACAAATCTTGTCAATCGCGTGACTCCGGATTCTTTCAGATCTGAATGTCGCGTATTTTTAATGTAACCTTGCCTGCTTTTATTCTGCCCCCCCCCCCCCCCCCCCCCTCAAGCCTGCATCGTTTCTTATTTATAGCATTCCACTAATAATAAAACTCCTTCATCCGTTTCTCAGCAGCATAATAATTTTTATATTTCTTTAACATCGCGGGTGGTTGGATGCGGGTTCTTGCGAGAAGGTTGGGTTTTGGGGGAGGGGGGGCGGGGGCACTAAATGATTCATGGATGCTATCGTGTCGATGTGATATTCTTTGTATTCTTTTTCTCTTAAATAAACTAAGCTGAAATTTTACCCCATATTTTTTTTTTCTTTTACTACGCCCACCCAGCAGAAATGGGTACCTGACTTCGAGTTGGGGAAGTAAAGACGGCGTGGAAAGCCCTATACCGAAGGCCCAGGAAGTTGTCTCACTAACAAGGCAATCCCCAGTGTCCGTATCCTATGCGGGAACATCTTTACTTTACTCTTTACTACATCGCTGTCGTTTTTCATAGAGTAGTTTAGAACTTGTTCCTTTCCTGCACTTTGCCACTCGCCAGTCTTCTTCTACTTCTTAGCTTTTCTTCCAGTAGCTGGACGCTGCTTCTCGGACCTTTTTGCAATTAAAAAAAAAAACCCTCTCATCTTTCGCCAGTCTGTCTGCCTGAGTTGTTTTAGCACCAAGCCAGGTTTCCATGTCCTGTTCCCATCTTCTGGTACGTTGGTACGCCCCCCCCCCCCCCCCCTTTTTTTTCCCTATTCATGCTTTCCATCTTTTGTTTTGTTTGAGTAGGTGTTTTGCGGCACTGTCGACTCTGTTTTCGTCATGTAAGTGCCATCTTCCATCTTTGCCTCCAGAATGTTTCTCGAGTGAATCATGACGTTTGTTTGATACGCACTAAGTAGTTTAGTTTCATATATGATCACTTTTAAGCACAAGGGGGCTATCCTGAAAAATGCTGTTTTGAGAAAATCGAAGGTAAAGTTTTTGCCCTTTGTTCAATTTCTTTAAAAGACAAGGACATTTTTCTCTTTAACCAAACAAATATACCCGCCAATTGAACCAAACTTCTCCTATAGGTAGAGCAATGCCCACTTTTGGTGTAGGTCAAGATTTCTGGAAACCCCCGAAATCTGGGTTAGCCCACTTGTCTTTAAAAGCGACCATATTATGCTCTTGAGGATCGTTGGCGTTTTTATACCCTATTTTTCTTAGTATTTCTAATCGATATTCTTCGAGTTCTTCTATAACTTTCCAAAAGTTTTATCCTTATTGTACCTTCTTCATCTGGTCAATGCTTCACGTCCTTATATAATATTGCGAGGGAGAATATTTATGGTACTTCTTAGAATTCTTATTTTGTTGTATCTTTGCCTTGTTCTTTCCATATTTCATCTTTTTCAACTTTGGTGTTGCGATTGCAAATCTTCGTTCGTTTTATCTCTTTCTGTTTCTTTCCCATCGATTTTTGTTACAGCTTATTTCTCTGCAGTTGTCTACGTCCCCTCATTTTGATTGTTTTTTTGTGTTTGTTTTGTTTTTAAATTACATTTAGATGTTATCCTTTTTGGTTAAAGCATTCAACAACATGGTGGAATCAAGCGCTCGTCAACTTTTAGGCATATGGGGTTATCCGTACCATCGTAATGCCTGTTCACTTTTAGGCATATGGGGTTATCCGTATCATCTTAATGCCTGTTCATTTGCCTTGCTTTTGATGGGGAAAAAAATCTATGTTGAATAGAAGTCGAAATATTTGTGATTGAAGGAGGTCAGAGTCTCCTGGTCAAACTATCGAGAAAATGACCGGCAAAGTTTTGTAACTCCATAGCCTGAGAGTCCTCAGCAGCTGAAAATTTACATTTTTATGTGCCTTTAAACAACGTTTTTCAGTAAAATTCACATGGAACTATTTTTTTTTAATGGACAAAAAATGACTTGAGCCAAAAAAAACCCATTTGATAAAAATTGTGTACCTAGCGGAATAATTTTTGTTTCTCCGATTTCGTGATTTTGACGAGCGCCTGATTTCAACACGATACCTCACAATTTTTAGTTTGGTAGGAATTCTGAATTTTGCTCGGGTGGCGGCCGAAGCCTGCTCATGTCGATTTTAGGACAACTAAGAGATCTTTAACGTGCGCAACTTGTACACGGGACCTCCAAGATTCTAGCCTTTTTCCGAGAAGGCTAGGTGTTAGATCTTACCTACCTTAAGATCAAGGGTGTGCTGAAAGACAGCAGTAATAAGGAGCCAAGGAGTAGCAGTAGAAAGGCTGCAGGAAGCGCAAGGAGCCCAGAGGAGGGGCAAAGGGGGGGGGGGGGAGGGGGCAGACAGTGGAGACGAAAGTAGACAACAGAATATGGTTAGAGAGCAAGAAATGAGGTGAAAGGAGAAAATGTTAGACAAGGAAATTTTCCGCAGATATCCGGATTCGAACCCGGGGCCTATTGAATATGAGGCGAACACTGTAACCTCTAGACCACGAGAACCATTTGACGTAGTCTCTTGCTTGTACTTTTATTTAGTGGGTAGTTGGCGGGTGTTCTGGTATTGCTTGCCCCTTCTACTTCTTTCTTTGTGTGTTACTAACTAATGACGCTTCTGATCTGCGGCATTTATAAGACTTGTTTGTGTTGCAATTGCCGTAAAATTCTTACTAAAAATTTTAAAATGAAGACACCACCCCCTGAAAAAAATATTAAAAGTACTCTACATCCAGACGAAATGTGATCATTATTTGCCGACTCAGTTGAAATCATTTATCTTTATGTATCCGCCCAAAAGAAAGGTCGATCTTTTTAAAAATCTTCTCTCTTCTCAAAATTAGCTCTTCTGCAAAGCCTCCCACGTTTTTGTTTTATTTATGTGAGTGTTTTTTTCTTCTAGTTTTGAGTTTGGCTTCTTTTTCCGATGACAAAAGCCATCATGACTAAACTATAGCTAGGACGTGCGAGGTTGTCTCAGGATTGTATCCCATGCCTCGGACAGTAGACAGTATAAATTTATACGCAGAATATTATCTATCCGGAGACGTCTCCGACGGAGATAGACAAATAGACATATCGAAATGCTTTGTGACTCTAGATCTAGACCAAGTAAAAAAATCGGGGGGAGGGGGGGGGGCTGCTTTAACCCATAATTTGATATGTTGCAGTTAAGTTTGAAATTTTCTTGAAAATAATTGATTTGCGACAGTTTTAGCGGCTTTATTTGTGTGATCTGCAGCAAATAATACGCAGTTTGACCCCCCAAAGCAGTGCATCTGTGTGGGGGAGTACGTCTCCGAATAGCTTCAAGGTGCTCGCCGGAGACGTCTCCGAATATCTTCTACCATAATGTTTAAATATAGGACAGTTGCCACAATATTCCCACGTCCTCCAAGTAGGGCTGGGCAACGAGTCGCTTTAGCAAAATCCGGATACTATCTTAGTGCACCTCTTCGGCAAATAATATGATATGAACCGCTTCGGCAAATGGGTTAGAACCACTTCGACAAGCGGGTAGCATCATTTCAACAAATGGGAGCACCCACTTCGGCAAACGGATCAGGAGAAAAGAGAGTTATTAAGAGTCTGAAATCGGATAATGTTTCATTGAGAATTATCCGGTTATCCTTATAGATTATCCGGATTTTGCCCACCTCTACCTCCAAGGGGTAGTTGTTATAGCCATGACTTACTGGCTTATGACTCAGGGCAGATCCGAGATGATCAGGAGCTAAAATTAGAAATAAAAGCCCGCGCCGCAGTTAGGCGACATGAGAACGATTTGCTTCATCTACATCTACACCCCCCCCCCTCCCGCGCCTATAAAATATGAGATGTTCCAGTCTAGTGCGTATGTAGCTTGTTTAAAATATGTGTCACGATGCGGTGGAACCAGGCGCTCGTCAATTTTTGGGCATACTGAGTTATTGGTATCATCTAAAAGATTGTTCTTTTGTCTCAATTTTAATGAAAAAATTACCTTTCTATCTTCAACTTCAATAGAAGTGGAGATATTTTTGGATTGAAGGGGGAGGGAATGACCTGGTTTCAGAGGTAAAATTAGCGAGAAAATGACCGCCAAAGCTCGATATCTTTCAAAGCTGGAGAGTCCATGGAAACTGTAAATTTACATTTTTCTGGCTTAAATCAACGTTTTTCGGTAAAAATACTCACAGGTATTTGTTTTTAACTTGACATGAAAGGTGTTAAGCCAAAAAACAAAAATTTGATAAAAATTGTCAAACCGGGAGAAAAATGCCATTTTTCTTCTATTTCATTATTTTGACGAGCGCCTGATTTCACCACAATGCCTCACGTATGGTAATGAGGTGAATTTGCACGCATCCGTAGCGATATTCCAGTTGTAATTCTAATTTTAAAAATGCGTATTGGTTTTCATGAGCCTGGTGTAGTCACCAAGTGTTATTGTATAAAAATTTCTCGTCACGCTGTTTCGTTTTTCTCCTTGTCCGCGGTCTTTACTTTGCATTGTTTAACCCTTTCCGTACGCCCTGGGGTCATTTTGTACCCTGTGGTTGTATTCTTCACATTTTAGAATACTTCAAGTACGAAGATCTCTTTGAAAATTTCACTATTTCTCAAAAATTTTTTTTGACAGACTGCTATGCAAAGCGTACGGATTGGATTAACTAGTAAAAGTCCTCTTTGGAAAGTGGGGGCACTGAGTTCCCCACGTCGTATGGATATGATAGTGAAACACGACGTACGGATAGGGTTAAGTGATGGTACAGAGTTCCCCAAGTCGTGTGGATACAATAGTAATACACGACGTACGGAAAGGGTTAAAATGGAAGTGTGTTGTGTGTTACGGGTTTCAGGTGTACCGACCCCCCCTTGAAGACATGCATGTGGCAGAGGGGTCGAGTTCTAGTGTGGCCTGACCCATCTACTTCTGTCAGCGCCGCTGTAATCTTATTATCTATTTATTTATTTATTTATTTATTTATTTATTTTAAAATGAA
>NW_004798112.1:207260-209151 GCF_000002075.1 Aplysia californica | reverse complement strand
GGGGGTTCTCCTACAAGAGGGTTGTGGATTCCCTCCCTCATGTAATAATTAATCTGTAATTTGATATCGTTGAACCGGTGGACAAATTTTCAATCAAGTTGTTTGGGCTTAGAGACGTCGTATACAAGCATTTCTTGTCTTTACCGCACTGTTGGCAGAAACATGATACATACTTGTCCTGCCAAAAAAATCCAAAAAACAAAACAGCTTAACAAAACAAACAAAACAAAACAAAGAAAAAAAAAGCAACAACGACAACAACTACCCCCCCCCCCCCAAACAAAACGTCTCTTTAAAAAGGAGCAATTGCTGACACATTGATAGATCTAATGTTAGCGCAGGTAAACAACGCATACTCATGTAACAATTTGAAAAAAGGAAAAAGAAGTTTTTCGTTTACCTTCACAAAGATTTTGTCTTCTAGTTAAGTTATTCTGTGTGTCTTTTGTCTCCTATCTGCGCTTCTTTCTTCTCTGTTTATCGAATGTAGCTGAACACCCTTGATTTTCTCTTCATGCATCAAGCTTAAAACTCTTTCTTTCCTAAGAAAACTTTGTATTTTTTGTTTTGTTATTGTTTTTCAAAGTTTTGTTTGATTGTTTGTTGTGTTTTTCTTGTTTTGTTTTGTTTTGTGTTTTTTTTTTGTTTTTTTTTTTGGGGGGGGATTCACATGCTTAGAGTTAGTTTTCACAAGCCTATCCTTCTTGTTTTTACACTTCCAGAGCAATGCTTTTGCTTTTCTTTTGTACATTTCATTGGTGTTTTGAACGTAAATTGTTGTTGAACCTGTTCTATTATTATTTTCTTCTTCTTTCTTGTATAAGACATTAATTTATCGTCCTTATCTTTCCTTCTTTCTTTGTATGCCACTCTCTAGTAACACCTCTACTCTAATCTTCGGCACTTATGTGATGTGTTGCAAGTGCCTTAAAACTCTTTCAAAAACTAAAACTAAAACTAAACCTAACGAACATTAACGGTGTTGTTTTTGTAGCTGCTGTTTCTTCTATTATTGGTGGGTGGTTGGCGAGTGCTCTGGTGTGGTTTACTCCTTCTTTTTTATAAAAAAAACTATCGCCGTTATCTCCCCTCCTTCTTTTTGCGTTTGTTACTCTCTTGTAACACCCCTAATCTTCGGCACTTATAATACTTTATTGTGTTGCAAGTGCCGTAAAACTCTAATTAAAACTAAACTTCTATTTTTGGCAATGACTATGCTGGCCTTGGGGTAGTGTTATCTGCCACAGCTTCTTTTCCTGTACTGTTGCTGTCCACGTTGTCCTCGTCGTAGCCGTTATTGTTGTTGTTATTGTTGTTGTTGTTGGTGGTGGTGGTATTGTTGTTGTTGTTGTTGTTGTTGTTGTTGTTGTTGTTGTTGCTGTTGTTGTTACTTCCCTCACTGCTTCTGACTACAGTCAAAAGTGTCTTTATCTTTAGGCCTTTTCCAAAGGGGGGACATTAACCATGTTCTTATGCAAAGTAGAATTGTAATTGTAAATGGGTTGATCCATCATTGTCATGCTCATAATAGTCATAACTGTGCCTGAACTGCAACAGGGAATTACTTTTTCTTTCCTAATCTTTACTATCGTCATTTTTCCTCTACTTCTTTTGTATGTTTGTCACATTCTTGTGACCCGCTATTTCCGGGGTGCCTTGACAGTCGAAGCAGACTTTGTGCTGCTGAAGCTAGAGAGGTGAGAAGAGTAAGTCTGATTCCCTGTAAGGATTACTCTGTTGACATCCACCCCTTGGCGCTCATATGACCTTATGCAGTTGCGAGCGCCGTAAAACCTCTACTAAAACAAACCTCACTGCTATGCCAATCATCCACAACTGCCTGTGGTCCCCAGTTATCTGAATAGGGAATTGCGTCGGGAAGGGATTGGGG
>NW_004798112.1:200655-203155 GCF_000002075.1 Aplysia californica | reverse complement strand
TTGAGTAGATATACTAATTGTAATAGTATTAGTTGATGGGTTTTCTTCGCCATTCCTCTTTGAGATTAGTTGTAAATCATTTCTGACCTTACAATATCAAAAGGTAAGTCAACAACATATTATAGAACGTTATAAATAGAGGTGTTTTATTGAAATGGAACAGTCTTTCAGTTTTGTGGAGGAAGGGGGGGGGGGTACTTTTCGACAGAAAAGGATTATGATAATTCATCTCAAAAGCGACACTGTGGGGGGAGGGGGGTGGGCATAGAAAGCGCGGAGTTCAGCAGAAGCCAAGGTCCCCCCCCCCCTTGGGCTGGGTGAGTATGGAAACTGCGGGCATTGAACGCTGATCGTCACACGTGAGTGTTATAAGCCACGCCTTGGCAAGATGTTACCACCGCGTTAGGCATTCCCACTGCATCAGATCGATCTGTTTTGAAATGTACGCAGATGAGGACACAATCAAAACTCGATCCTTTCATACGTCTATCTACCCAGAGTTGTCTGGCGATCTCTATACACCTCGCAGTACATAAATAAAACACTCTGAAGTCTTCATAAAGACACTGAAAGGGTAACACGTACATGAACAGTTGACATACCGCGAACTCGGTGTGTTTATTGTCAGCAAACACTAACGACATCAACCGTAAAAGGACTACGTCGTCCTTTGACAAGTATTGTTGACTACTCTTTCACTGGGATTTCGCTACCTCAGATTTTAAACGTTTTATCTGCTCAGTACCTAGTCGTGAGAAATTTGACGTCAAAGATTTTGGGGTTTCACATCACTTCAAGCTTTTTTTAAAAATGCAATTCTTTGAATATCTTGATAACAACTCCGAATAATCTAACCATTTTGATAGGGCAGATAGAGCATTTGGTTTCTGACCTCACGGTCTTAGCAACTCAAAAAGGCCAAAAATGTCCGATATAACTTTGTAATTTTGAAGTAGCGATGTGTCGTCCCCAGACGGGGGTGGTTTTGTAATCTCCACAGGGACAATCATTGAGGTACAGAGTCATTGGGTGAAGTGTCCTTTGATCCGCTCAGGAAGTACATGGTGTATTTTCTGTTACCTGTAGGTAATTTTAATAACTCATCAGTGCGGAAACTTATATCAAATTAAATGTAAGAGCAAGAGTAGACTTAAAGCATTTTTCAAGTTTGAATGGAGCCTTTAATAGCGGCTATACTTTATAGTTCTCAGCAATCGTTTCCCCTTGGCCCCCTTCCGCTCCCTCACATGTAGGCTACACAACAAAGAGAACAGTCAGGGGAAAAAAGGGTTCGCCAGCAGCTCTTTACTCTACTAAATCAGTTTCCTAGACTGGTTGCAGTCCTCTGGTTATTTGTCAATGTTTTACATCACCAGTCCTCTGATTATTTGTAAATGTTTTACGTCACCAGTCCTCTGGTTATTTGTAAATGTTTTACGTCATCAGTCCTCTGGTTATTTGTACAAAATGTTTTACGTCACCAGTCCTCTGATTATTTGTACGTCACCAGTCCTCTGGTTATTTGTAAATGTTTTACGTCATCAGTCCTCTGGTTATTTGTAAATACTTTACGTCCCCAGCCCTCTGATTATTTGTCAATGTTTCACGTCCCCACACGTGGATCAAACTCAGGGGCCTAACTATTGTACCACAAACACCATGAGTGCCTTCACCTACATATTGGTCAATACCGAGGTCATTTTGTTAATGGCGCGATAAAAATGCCTAGCACAAACGAGCATAATAGGATTTATTCGTGACAGTGACTTACATTATTACGACCACGTGGTCTTGCACAAGAACAGATAGAAAATGTGTTTTATCGTTCGAGTTTTCCTTTAATTTGTAGCAGATGTCCACATAGAGCTGACTCCCTTTCTTTCATGTCGTCTGAATCGTGGAAGAAAATGCTGTTTCTCTCTAAAGAAATTAAGAAAAAGAGAACTTTCCAGAACTAATCCCTAACGTTATTACTCTGATTCTGATCTAACCAGAGCCAACATATTTCGGAATTTAAAAAAGAAAAAGCAACAAAGCAAACTAGCTTTACGACCCGATTGTGTGACTCTGCGTGTTGGTTTAGGATTTGGAGGATAAATCCAAACAGTACCCGTGACACTAGACAGGTGTCTTGCTCCCTGCCATTTGTTCATATCCCCTATTTGGTTATTCATTGTTAGACCAGATTTGAGTGTCGTTAAAAAGAGTATAGACTTCTTTTCCCATGGAATTCCCGCGTCGCACTCTGATCTTATCGCGACAGGCGACTAGACGAGCCACTGGTTGTGAGTCCAAAGATTATAGTTGGCTGGCAGAGCTGCTGGTTCTTTCCTTTGTCCCCCTATAATCCCGCCTGTCCGCAGCTGGAATGCCAGGGGTTCCGTTCCCCTCTGCCGCCAGCGGACCGGTCAAGCGACAAGCAGATGCCCAAAGGTCGAGACACCACAGGTCTGGCTACCCCGCTCATTTTGAGATAGGGAGGAGAGTTGGGGCGACCCGG
>NW_004798112.1:197453-198610 GCF_000002075.1 Aplysia californica | reverse complement strand
CTGCTGCTGCTGCTGCTGTTGTTGTTGTTGTTGTTGTCGTTGTTGTTGTTGTTGTTGATGTTGTTGTTGTTGTTGCCCGTTGTTGTTCTTCTTGTAGCTGCTTCTTATCTCTCCTTCTTCTTTTTTATGTTTGTTGCTCTCTTGTAACACTTCTAATCTTCAGGCGCTCATATGACCTTAGTATGCAGTTGTGAGCGCCGTTCTACAAAAACTAACTCAGATAGCAAATTGAACGAACTAAATCTACAAATCTGATGTATATATATCTGTGTCCATGAGGCTAAAATCCGAGAATAACCTCGTTATGTCAGCGCCAATCACATATGCGAGACAGCGTGGGGAAATCAGGTGCTCGTCCCAAAAAAAATGAAATTGGAGAAACTGACATTTCACCTCCAGTTTGGAAGGCTATTTTTTTTTTTTTTTTGGCTCAACATAACATCCTTTATGTCATTTCAATAACACATTTCTGAGACGGTTTTACTGAAAAACGTTGATTAAAGGCATACAAAATGTACATTTTCAGTTACCACAGTTCCTCAAGCTTTGGAAATAACCGAACTTTGGCGGCCGTTTTCTCGCCAATTTAACCTCTGAAACAATGTGACCCCCACGTCCTTCAATTGCGGATATCTCGACTTCTACTCAAGATAAATGGCATTTTTTTTCATCGAAGGTAAGACAAATGGACATGCTTTAAACTGATACCAATAACTTCACATGCTCCCAAAAGTGACGAGCGCCTGATTCCAACGCGTCGTGATACAAATGGTTTCCGTAGTGAGAATGAATGACAAAGAAAGAATGATGACCAAAGAAGTTTTTGGGGTTTTTTTAATCAACACATTTCGACATTCTCATTTTACACATCTGAAACGAGACAGAACAAACATGAAATAGAACAAGTAAGAAGCTTCATAATATATACATACTGATTTCCCTCCTGTTCCAGGTCCTATCACAACGCCACCTGGGAGCACCTCGGCCCTGGAGCGTCCTGTGACCATCCACGGGTCACGTGGTGGCTCCATGGGCTTCAGCATCAGGGGCGGCTCCGAGTTTGGTCTGGGCATATACGTCAGCATGGTCAAGCCTGGAAGTCCTGCAGGTGAGAGATCTTGACAGAGAGGGTGGGGGGAGGGGGAGGGAGAGGGAGA
>NW_004798112.1:192240-193082 GCF_000002075.1 Aplysia californica | reverse complement strand
CCCTTCCCCCCTCTCTGGTCTGTTCCCAACAGTAAAGCAATAACAGCCTCTTTCAATGCGATGTCCCCACCAAACCCCTCCCACACCTGCATAGTTCGCCTCTGTGCTGGCAAATGTATTCTATCTCCCACACTTGTGACCACCACTTTGTCCTTATTACCATAACAATATTTGCCTTCTAGAAGTAGAAGAGAATAGAGGTGGGCACAATCCGGATAATCTATAAGGATAACCGGATAATTCTCAAGGAAACATTATCCGAATTCAGACTCTTCTAACTCTCTTGCCTGACTCGTTTGCCGAAGTGGGTACTCCCATTTGTTGAAGTGATGCTAACCCGTTTGTCGAAGTGGTTCTGACCCATTTGCCGAAGAGGTTCAAGTCTTATTATTTGCCGAAGAGATGCACTAACCTATTATCCGGATTTTGCTAAAGCGACTCATTGGCCAGCCCTAGAAGAGAATAGACAATAATACCATGTGAGATATCGTGGTATAATCACCCCCTCGTCCTAATAGTAAAATCAAGGAAAGCGACATTTTCTCGCCGGTTTGGCAACTTTCCTCAATTTTTTGTTTTTTTTGCCCCAACATTTTTTATCTCCATTAAAAAATACATTTCTGTGTTGATTTTACTAGAAAAAAAAGTTGAATAAAAGCACAAAACGTGTTAATTTTCAGCTTCGTAGGACTCTCAAGCCATGAAAGTCACAAACTTTTCTCTTTAATTTTACCTCTGAAACCAGGAGAGTCCCACCTCCTTTAATGGTTAATATTTTGACTTCTATCAAAGAAGAAGAAGAAGAAGAAGAAGAAGAAGAAGAAGAAGAAGAAGAAGAAGAA
>NW_004798112.1:187302-188730 GCF_000002075.1 Aplysia californica | reverse complement strand
GAAAGAGAGAGAGAGAGAGTGAGAGAGAGAGAGAGAGAGAACAGGGGGGGAGGGCAGACAGACACACAAACAGAGAAAGAAAGAGAGAGAGAGAAAGAGAGAAAAAGTCGTGCTGACTGCACTAAACTAGATATTTTCAAAATAAAAGCTGTTTGACGTAAACCCTCATTAATTGTCAGCATTTTTGTCTCTAGCTATCTAGTCAATGTATCAAATCCACATAATGCAGGCTATGTTATTATTATTATTATTATTATTATATTTCCTGACCCACGAAAAGAACCCCTGCTTGTAATAGGTATGAAAAATACAGGGGATATGATGATAATATCTGCCCTGCCCTGCCCTGCCCCCCTGTATGTGAGAAGTGCACATCTGTCGTTTTTATTGATCCCGAAATCGAATTCCTGGACACCACCGCCTGGACATTGTACTCCGAATCGATTTCGATGGAAGGAAATGAGTAAGAAATTGGCTTCTACGTGAATGTAATTACAGATCTATATATTTGCTGCGGGTTTTTGTTTGTTTGTTTGGAGTTTTTACGGTCTTTTTTCTTTGTTTTTTTGTTTTGTTTTGATTTGTTTGTTTGTTTGTTTGTTTGTTTGTTTGTTTGTTGGTTGTTATTTAGGGGGGGGGGCAGGAGGTGGTATTGTTATGATAGCCAGACAACAGGGCATTTTAGCTCGAAATATTAGGGACTTTGAGATTCTGTGTAGATTTTGATTTGACCTGGACGGAGTGAAAAGCTAATGAAGGCCCTGTTTTGTGTTGTGGCGAGTGTGAAGGCAACGTCCTTCTCTACTCAGACTGGCGTATGTCGTGTAATGATGAGGCTCTTTGGCGTTACAACAAAGACGTTAGATCTAGTACTTGAGTTCGGGACATCAATGAGGTCTGGGCGGTGTTATATTACTAGAGCTTGTAGGGAGCAGGGTGGGGGCTCAGATTGTTCATGTAAGTGGGGGCATGCCGGCCATACCTATGAGGGTGGAATGCCTCCATGTCCGACACGTGTGACGTCACTGCAGCGAGCTGTAGTATTATATTATACTAAATGGGTACTGGTTCAACGAACGGACTCTAAAGAATCAGTCTTCAAGTCATTATGGAACCAGTGAGCACTGCTTGTGAACGGAAGTCTCACTTGTTTACAATGTCGTCTTAGAAGACGGACTTTCCCTAGATTAGATCTAAACGAAACTAATGAAAAACTGAAAATGAAACTACAGTGACTTCAGACTCCTTAATATAACTGTGCACTCTTAAAATGATTCTGAACCACCGTTAATTTTTTTTCAAATTCGAAAGTGGTTCGGAAGTTATAGAGGACCAAAGCGATAAACTTTCTCAAATATGATATACTGGCTGGGTTCCCTTTCGATGAAAGGAATTATCGGTGCAATAACATCAACTGAAAGTCATTGG
>NW_004798112.1:185973-187188 GCF_000002075.1 Aplysia californica | reverse complement strand
AATTGCTAAATATATAAGATAAAAGATGTAGGCCTATAGATTGAATTCTCTATTCCGCTTTCGTTTGTTGTACACTTCATAATTTCAAAGGTGTGGAAACAGTGCGCATGGTTAGTGAACAGAAACCTCACTGTTTACAATGGCGTCTTAGAAGACAGACTTTTCCAAGATTAGATCTGAACGAAACTAATGAAAAACTGAAAATTAAACTACGGTGACTTCAGGCTCCTCAATAGAACTGTGCACCCTTTAATTGATTCTGAACCACCGTTAATTTTGTCAAATTCGAAAGTTAAGTGGTTGGGAAGTTTTAGGCGGCCAAAGTGACGAACTTTCACAAATATAATATGTGCAGACTAGCTGGGTACGCGTTCTATGAACGAAATTAAATGAATTGATAGTCAAGTCATTCGAAAACTAATGCGCACTGCTTATGAACGGAAGCCTGACTTGTTTACAATGTCGTTTTAGAAGACGGACTTTCCTAAGATTAGATCTAAACGAAATTAATGAAACAATGAAAATTAAACTACAGTGACTTCAGGCTTTTCAATAAAACTGTGCACCCTTTAATGATTCTGAACCACCTTTAATTTTTTCAAATTCTAAAGTTAAGTGGTTGGGAAGTTTTAGCGGCCAAAGTGACGAACTTTCACAAATATAATATGTATAGATTATAAAGATTATTATAACCTCTTTGCCGTTACACACAGAAGACACGCGTTCAGGTTACGAGTCTAGAAGTGTATTTTCTGTTGTCTCAATGTAGTTGTGTGTTTGTGCCGGGGTGTTGTTTCCCTCACGTCCGGGTCTGTGTCTCCACAAGCAGGGTCGGGTCAGCCCGCCCTCCAACACGTACGATCTAGGCTATTGTTGTGTCCATGGGGAAGAACACTGGTGGCTTTTCTTACGGGAGTCGAAGCCACTTAACCCTGTAGTTTTATATGGTTTGATAAGAAACAGAACTCGACGAGTCAAATGTGACTCTGCTCACCTACCCCTTTCCCCGTTTTCCTTATATTCCACGGTCAGAATCATAACCCCCCGCCCCCCGAGCGAGAGGTGTAGGTGACTAGAGGGTGCCAGTGCGGGCTCATTCTTCTTATTTGACTCACGTGAGCCTGAGCTAGTTTTCACCCTACAACCATTGAAGCCTAACAATTTTTGGGTATATTGAATCGTTAACCTTAACAAGATATCATGATAAAATAAATG
>NW_004798112.1:183677-185205 GCF_000002075.1 Aplysia californica | reverse complement strand
ATTTGTGAATAAAGGAGACCAGAGTCGCCTCGTTTTAGAGGTAAAATTACAGAGAAATGGCCGCCAAAGTTTGATAATTTCCATAGCTTAAGAGTCCTTGAAAACTAAACATCTACATGTGCCTTTAATCAACGTTTTTCAGAAAAAATTCACATGAAATGTGTTGTCAGACGGACAAAAAGGCGTTGAGCCAAAAATAAAAATTTGATTAATATTGCGAAACTTGCGGAAAAGTGCCTGTTTCTAGGATTTCATTATTTTGACGAGCGCCTGATTTCACCACGATGCCTCACATTTATGCCAATATGGGCCAATGTGATATGTCTACATTTCCTATTCAATTGATCCATTATTGGTGTCGTCGACTCGAAGTCTCCGAAGCCCCAATTTTCAGTGGTTATACCCTATTGAAAATCCTTTCATCGTGTGAATCAGAGACTATTCTTAAAGACCTATATAGGGTTTCGCCCCAGGCAAATGATATGTTTATGTCAAACAGATCGTAAAATATCATTAGTGCCTTGCCACCTATAGAGGGGGCGGGACCTGTGCACCAAGGACCAGATGTAGTTTGGCGGATGCTCTGGTGTGGTTTGCTTCTTCTTTCCTATCAAACATCTATCGTTCTTATCTCCCTTCCTTATTCTTTATGTTTGTTACTCTCTTGTAACACCTCTAATCTTCTGGCGCTCATATGACCTTATGCAGCTGTGAGCGCTGTAAAACCTCTATTAAAACAAAAATAAAACTAAACCAAACGTAGAGGGCTTGTTCAAAACTAAAAGTAAATGAGGTTGTTACTCTAATAGAACGGACAGTCCCATCTTTGTTTTACATAGAGAAACGAATTAACAAGACTCTCTCTACCCACATTCCCTCCCCTTTCCCCCCAGATGATAATTACCGTATACGTTCTGTTCAAGTCAATTAGGTTGGAGCAATGTTCTAAGACTCACTAAACCCCTCTTATGAGCATGGCCCACTGCATTTTTTCAAAACAATCGAGAAACATCTGCTGACATTGGCCTGTTGTGACGTCATACGGGTTCGACTAACACAGAAGCTACGTTCATTTTATCAAGATTAACGCATGATTTCTTCGTGCATTGCGACTCTCGATGGCATTGTAAATCACGCTTTCCGAAAAGAAAATTAAACTAAGAGTCTCTGATTCATAAAATAACGAATATATTAAGTAAACACGATGCCAATGAGAGGCGAGAGGGATATGCCTCATGTTGCCTCAATTTGCGTGAATAAACCAAGGGGAGAAAATGAAATTAAGAGTCTCTTATTCATAAAATAGCAAATATATTAAGTAAATACGACGTTAATTAGAGGCGAGGGGCATAAAAAAAATATGCCTCATGTTGCAAGGGTTAACGTCAATTTGAGTGAATAAACCAAGGGGAGTGAATGAAACTAAGAGTGCCTGGTTCTTAAAATAGCAAATATATTGAGTAAACACAATGACAATGAGAGGCGAGAGGCATATGCCTCATGTTGCAAGGGTTAACGTCAATTTGAG
>NW_004798112.1:181731-182959 GCF_000002075.1 Aplysia californica | reverse complement strand
TGTGTGTGTGTGTGTGTGTGTGTGTGTGTGTGTGTGCAAATGTATATTATTGTGCGTGTATGTGTATGTGTTTGTGAATGTAATGTGTTTATGTATGATGTGTGTACATGCGTGCAAACGCGCATGTGTATATACAGAATAGTATGTGTGCATTCACGCATATTATTGAAGCATTCAAATGTGTAACCTTTTCATAAAGGCAATTAAATGAGTTTGAATACGTAAAAGAAAGTTTTTATACCTGCTTAGTAGCGTAAGAAAAGAAATGAATGGTTTCTGGCGGGGGCCTCTTTTGAAATAATATTGATACTAGGAATCAACCTTGTGTGACATTCAGGGGCACTAACAAAGACCCATGTCACAAGTCTGTGGGGATAAAAAAAAGAAAAGAACTCACGATTTCGTGACCCCAGCAAATTTCTTCGTCTGACAGTTGACGAATTCAATGTAGTTTCCCTATTTTTTTAAACATGTCTTTTTTTTTTTTGGAAAAAAAAGATAGCCAGGTACAAGTTATGGGGTTTTGGGGTTGTTGTTGTTTTTTTTTCTCTGGCAAATGAATAAGTACAAAAATAAATAAACACAAATACACACACACACGTGCGCGCGCGCGCGCACATACTCATACACACTCACACACACACACACACACAAACACACACACACACATACACAATATACACATACACACACATACGTGCACAAACACGTACTCGCACATAGATAGATAGATAGATAGATAGATAGATAGATAGATAGATAGATAGATAGATAGATAGATAGATAGATAGATAGATAGACAGACTGACAAATAGATAGATGGATAGATAAATAAATAGATCGATTGATAGATAGATAGATTAGGATCTGATCTAGACGACAGACTATAAACACAAACAAAACAACTTTGACTAGCAGTGGCTGGAGGTAAATGAAGTAATGAGTTAAGAGAACGTTTTCTGTCATTATTGGATCTTTCTTGCGACACAGCTGTCGTGTAAACAGCTGGCAACACACCATTTTATGTGTGGTGTTTTATTTTCTACCACTGCGCGTGTTCTGTGAGCCGTGTGCTTCATAAAACGCATAAATTCACTGCGCACTGTGTGTATGCACTGTTTATTGCACCCCACTGACTAGCCCTGATCTAGCTAGTTCATCATTTTCATTATTTTTATTTATTTATTTATTTCATTTATTTGTTATTTTAAAAGTATATTTATTTATT
>NW_004798112.1:180272-181631 GCF_000002075.1 Aplysia californica | reverse complement strand
CTTATTTATTTATTTATTTATTTATTTACTTACTGCTTTCTTTCTTTCTTTTTTCGATGAATGGCATGTTTAGTCAGGCGTTATAAAAGCGTCGGACTTTCAATTTAAAATTAATGTTGGTGAGTTGAGCTGCGTTTCACGTGTCAGAACAATAACCAATAACGGCTATAGTTTGCCAACGGGGAGATCGACCAACATGACAAAGAAAGTGTTGTTGGATAGCAAAGTGAGCTCATTGACATGCATGTATATTTCCTGTCAACCTACAAGTATATTTGTGAAGCCTTCGGATAAAATGAGTTACTTCTCTGGCTCAAGCCTTAATTTAGGAAATAGATACTTCACGCTTATATATAGGTGGAGTTTGTACAATTTATAAGTCTGAGATAATATATATGTATAGTATAGTATAAGGTTTTACGGCGCTCGCAACTGCTAAGGTCATATGAGCGCTGAGATAATAAGAGACAGGTTATACTTAAAGAATAATATGGCTTCAATAGAAAATCTACAAATTTGACCCTAATTTCGATTTTTTGACCAATATCTCCTTTTCTGGATTGCGAAAAATTACTCATTTTGTTAGCATTCCTCACATTTATAGTTGATAATTATTTATTTGTACAGATACCAGCTGTTGAGAGTCAAGAGCTTAGCTGTCTCCACTATAAAGAAATAGACCAACCAGACAGCCTGACAGGCACACAAAGCTCCACTGAGATATATACATGAACTTAATGGCGGATCATTTAACGTCAGGTGATAGATATATTATGCGTGTTTAATCCTAACTGTGGACGCTATAATTCTAAAGTCATGCTCAGCGTCGCATTTCAAAAGCACTCAAAAGAAATGCCATCCTTCGCAAATCTACATGACAATATATACGTGGACTCGCCGACATGTAAATCCAAGGTTGTATTTACCAAAGATCTTGATCTACATGGATGTGTACACAGCCCGTGCTCATTTTTACGAACGTTTAAACATTGTGAAGAAGCTAAAACGGATTAGCCCAGGACCGTACAGACAGACAAAAATAATATGATAAATGACGTCATGGGTTTAGAGCTAGAAAGGGCTTGTTTCATAGTGCGTGTAACCTACATGAACCTTTGTGTCTTGTATATTACACGAGCATGTAATCTTTGAAGTGTGTTGAGCATTTATGAGATTTTACATCATGCCGATTCAAAGCTATAGATCTATCAGACACATAATATTGTGTCTGTGTTTCTAATTGGTCTCGGAAGTTAAATAACGGTACTGCTAAAGGTGCTTGCGTGTGCGTGTTTGTTTGTGTGTGTGTGTGTGTCTGTGTGTGTGTCTATGTGTTTATGAGTGTATGATTTGGGGGGG
>NW_004798112.1:178488-179848 GCF_000002075.1 Aplysia californica | reverse complement strand
TGTGTGTGTGTGTGTGTGTGTGTACATATATTGCGTGTTTGTGTGTGCACGCGTGTCTGTAATGTTATGTTTGCTCAGATAGATTAGCGTGTGTTCGTATGTTTACCGTAAATTTCTTGGTCTATGGTCTGGGAAGGGAAGTAGCTTCTGTGAATATTCACCATTCTTATACATTCGGAGTATAGTCTCATACATTTATTTTTGTGGGTAAAGACCTAGACGCTCAGAGAGTTGAAGAAGAACGTATAGGCTTAAGGGAGAAATAAGATAGAGTAGAGAGAGAAACAGACAGACAGACAGACAGACAGACAGACAGACAGACAGACAGACAGACAGACAGACAGACAGACAGACAGACAGACAGAGAAAGATAAAGAAAGATAACGAAAAGCAGAGAAAGGTGTCTGGTTTTCCGCCCATAGAGTTCAAAATCTCCGGTATTTAACATTCATCTTTGAGATGCAGCGAGGGGAACTAATTGCTATCTTTCTTCATGTTTTGTGCATAATATATACATTTAACGTATCAGCTTGACTGGATTTTGTCTATTCATTCCTTCGTCTCTGCGCATTTCCGCCAGACTTGGATGGAGGGATGGATGGATGGATGGAAGGATGGATGAATGGACGGATGGATGGATGGACGGAATGGTGGATGGATGGGTGGGTGGATGGATGGATGGATGGGTGGATGGATGGGTGGATGGATGGGTCGGTGGATGGGTGGATGAAATGATGGGTGGATGGATGGATAGATGGACGGAATGGTGGATGGGTGGATGGATGGATGGATGGATGGAAGAATGGATGGATGGATGGATGGATGGATAGGTGGATGGGTGGATGAATGGACGGATGGATGGATGGATGGATGAATGGATGGATGGAATAATGGATTTATGGATGGATGGATCATGGATGGTTGGATGGTTGGATGGATGGAATGATGAATGGATGGCTGGATGGAGGGACGGATGGATGGAAGGATGGATGAACTTGATTTTTGTTCGAGTGTCTTATTTGACGTACCTCTGCCTACGCCATTTTGGGGAAAAGAAACGTCATCAACGCTTCGAAGCGTGAAGTCATTATTCGTGCTGTTCGAATATCATGTTCGAATGTTGGGGTTTTCTTTTCCCCGTATAAAATAAGTCTATCCACAACATTCGCTATTCAGTACTTTTGTTGGCTCCACTCATCACTCGTCTCGGAATAATCAAATACATGTACCGCCATGATTGTGCACATAATATGCTTTAATTTTACAACTGACTGAGAAAAATGGGATTAAAATCCGTTATTCATCAATATCACATGGTAAATTAATGGTTCCGCCACTCTTCGAAAAGCTATGAACAGCG
>NW_004798112.1:177575-178388 GCF_000002075.1 Aplysia californica | reverse complement strand
GGGGGATTGCGAATGTTGAATAGTAGAATCGAATATGCACGGCCCCACTGTCTGCGGTTGACGCTTTTACAGAACCTACAAACCGTGTCTTGTCGTCGTCATAATTTTATTAAAATTTCGTCCGTCTTGCTCTGATAAGGGTGAGGATTCTCAACAAAAAAACCCCAATTAAAATGCATGTGACAACATCCGCGTCGCATCTTGTACTTACGCTTGAGGAAAAGTGCACTCTTCTTCGTGGATCTTTGAAAATGCAGGCCTTTTAAAGTTGAAGGTATGTCGTATTATGCGACGTATCTGTAGTTTTTATGATTTTGAGTGACGTCACGCTGCTATTGGAAATATGGGCATGGCCCTTCAGTTACGTCTGTTTGCCAGAGTGAAATATCCTATTTGTAGTGCAGATACGTCTTCCTGTCTTTGACACAAGATTGAGAATGAGTGTAGGCGTACATTTAAATTTAAACGAAGATGCAAAAAAAATTATTTTTTTTTGCAGATACTTCGGTCTGCCTTGACACGGCAGAGCGAGCGAGAGAGAGAGAGAGAGAGAGAGAGAGAGAGAGAGAGAGAGAGAGAGAGAGAGAGAGAGACGGAGAGAGCATGCTTGGGTGTACTTCAGATACGTGCGTGGTCCAGAGACGAAGGAGACAGTCAAGTCAGAAGCTCTTTTTGATGCGTAACGAAAACAGCAAGGATCTCTGTGTGTGGGTTCTTGGGGTTTTTCTCGTATGTGTGTGTGAGTGTGTGTGTGTGTGTGTGTGTGTATGTGTGTGTGTGTGTGTGTGTGTGTGTGAGAGAGAGAAAGAGAGA
>NW_004798112.1:174148-174976 GCF_000002075.1 Aplysia californica | reverse complement strand
AGAGAGAGCTCAACGATGAAGTAAATAAAAGTACCGTGTACTTGTAGTATGTTCCTTGTAAATGTTACTTTCCTTTCTATTCTAACTTGGGTTAATGTATTGGTTGAACAATGCTTATAATTATTTTGTCCCATTACGCATGTTATAGGGAACCGAGATAAACTAGCTCAGCAGTTTAACCTCATGGAGAGCCTAGTGGTTAGGCTACCGGACACGTCATCGTGGGTTGCTGGTTCGGGGGTTCGAGCCGCGGGCCCGACGTTGTGTCCTTGGGAAAGGCACTTTTCACAAATTTTCCCCACTTCACCCAGGTGAAAAGGGGTATCCAACTATTGAGAGTGTTCGAGCGCTTAACCAGCTTCTTGTACTGTATGCTTCCCGGGAAGCTGAGAAGGTTTCTGAGTGTTCTATTGTCTGCTGGGGTAATAATATAGTGTAAAGCGCAAAGAGCTTGCTTTCGAGTGGGGACATGCGCTATACAAAAGCTATTTATTATTTATTATGGAGAGACAGTAATATTAACAATTGGTCAGAGTTCAGCAGTTCGATGTATGCTTCTTCCCTGTAACCCACACTATGTAAAAAAAAACAAAACTACTTTATTTTTGCTTGTTTCTACTAAATGTAACGTTGCGGGTTTTGTGTCAAATGTTTAGACATGTAGTTTGTCTCCGATTTGTAGTTTGTACCTCAATGAACAACACCAGTACAACATTCCGACTTTAATTTTTAACATACATTGTTAGATGAATTGACAAAGTTTTTTTCCTTCTTTGTAAAATTTTGTTTTTGTGGGATACAGGGTTGTTGTACTCCAGCGACGCAATG
>NW_004798112.1:163310-167752 GCF_000002075.1 Aplysia californica | reverse complement strand
ACAGACAGACAGACAGACAGACAGACAGACAGACAGACAGACAGACAGACAGACAAACAGACAGACAGGCAGACAGGCATTGTGAGTAAATCTGTACTTTACTGTCGCTATCCCATGAATATTACAACACTGACACAGGGCAGAATATCGGAGACGTCTCCGGCGAGCACCCAGGAACTATTCGGAGACCCACTCCCGCACACAGATGCACTGCTTTGGGGGGTCAAACTGATTATTGTTTGCTGCAGATCACACATATAGCCACTAAAACTGTAGCAAATCAATTATTTTCAAGAACTTTTCAAACCTAACAGCAACATAATATCAAATTATGGGTTTAAACAGGGGAGTTGGGGGTGCATGCCCACCTGTAACGCCCCAGATTTTTTACTTGGTCTAGAGACACAAAGTATTTTGATTGGTCTATCTCCGTTGGAGACGTCTCCGGATCAAGGAGATACTAAGCTCCTTGCTCCGGATAGATACTGCGCTGGCGCACCTCAAAAGACGTCTCCTCTTCCACTAAACCGCGCCGAAGGAATCCAGCGGCACCTCGCTGACCCTCGCTCGCTTGAGAGCTTTTTGCCTCATTGTCGTATTACCAGAGAGTTTTACAGCATTATCAGACAGTTTTACAGTATTACCGGAGAGTCTGTGTGGGTGGTTGGCGGGTGCTCTGCTCAGCTGTGGTTATTACTCCATCTTCCCTATCAAACATCTAACGTTCTCATCTCTCCTCCTTCTTTTGTGTGTGTGTTACTCTCTTGTAACATAAGCTATTCTTCGGCCCTTATATGACCTTATTGTGTTGCAAGTGCCGTAAAACTTTTATTAAAACTAAAACAAGAGAGTCTGTGTACTATTATATAATAATATTGTGTAGCTCTCTGGTATTACCTCTCTTGTTTTAGTAAGTGTTTTACGGCACTTGCAACGCTATAAGGTCATATAAGTGCCGAAGATGAGAGGTGTTACAAGAAAGTATAACAAACATTAAAAAAGAAGGAGGAGAGATAAAAGACGATAGATGTTTGATTTTGATAGGAAAGAAGAAGAAGCAAGCCACACCAGAGCACCCGCCAACCAACCACTACATGTATTACCTCTCTGGTATTGTCTACGGGCAGATACAGCTGTTTTGCAGGAACTGACAAATGGTCACGCCCCCCCCTCTTCAACCTGTAGCAGCGTGAACGGACCGTGTCTTTATCTGAAGTCTGAAGGCAGGCCGTAATTACCTTCATCATCCCCCCCTGTCCATCACACTGTCTGTTTCTGGGGGCCTCACAAGGGGGCGGGTCTGAAGGGCTTGCCATACCCGTTTGAAGGTTGCTGACCCGAACTTTGAAGCGAAACCAGTGGAATGGTTTGGTACTTTTGAAGGAGTGAGCGTAAAGTACAATTATTAAGCCACACTGCAGACAGTTTTGTCGAATCCATCAATGTTGAGGGGTCGGTTGATGGCGGGTGCTCTGTTGTGGTCTGCTTCTTCTTCCTAAGAAACATATATCATCCTTTTCTCCCCTTCTTCTTTTTTTATGTTTATTACTCTCTTGTAACACCTTTAATCTTCTGGCGTTCATTAGACCTTATGCAGTTGCGAACGCCGTAAAACCTCTACTAAAACTAAACTAAACAGTTGAGGGAGACACTTTCATGACCAAAGCTGAGCCGATAGTGCCGTAAAACACTTTTTGTAAACAAACAAGAACAGTTGAGGGCAGACAGATTTTTCATCGAGTAGGGGCAAAAGCTACCTTTTTGGCACAATTCGACCAAATTTGATTGAATTCGACGGTGACCTTCAAAATCAAACCAGATTGTTTATAACCCTATCCTTACGCCCCGGGGTCATTTTGTACGCCCGGGGTTATATTCTTCACATTTTAGAATACTTCTAGTACGAAGATCTCTTTGAAACTTCCAGTATTAAAAAAAAATCTTTTTGACAGACTGCTCTTCAAAGCGAACGGATCGGATTAACGAGTAAACTTCCTCTTTGGAAAGTGGTGGCACAGAGTTCCCCACGTTGTATGGATAGGGTTAAGGACGCGAATCGAACCGGTCGTTGCCATCAGATCATATGAACAGAGAATTACAAAGCTTGAAGCCAACGAATCACAAGGCCAATGTCATAGTTTTGTGCACGGAATGCGGAAATGGACAGTGTAATTTAGAGACAATGATAGATTTAAGAAAGCCTTCATCATTTCCTATGTCTGTGGGGTTCAATAACCTCTCAAATAAGCAACCACGATATGCGGCAGTCGACCCTGAAAGTCACCTTTGAAGTAAACTGTGGCTGTGATTTGAACAGAAAGTTTTACGTACGATAACACCACGCGCCACTCAAAGTATTTTTTAAAAATTCTTTAATTGTGTCCAGACGCGGTGGAATCGGGCGCTTGTCAATTTTGGAGCATATGGAGTTATTGGTATCATCTTAAAGCCTGTCCATTTGCTTTGCTTTTGATGAAAAAATAATATCGATTTATCTTGTATACAAGTCAAGATATTTGCAATTGAAGGAGGAGGGGTTGCCCGGTTTCAGAGGTAAAATTAGCGAGAAGTTGCGTTATTTCCTCAGCTTGAGAGTCCGTGGAAGCTGAAAATGTTCCTTTTTTGTGCCTTTAATCAATTTTCTGTAAAATCCACTCATACATGTGTTCTTAAATAGGCATGAAAGGTGTTAAGCCCCAATTTTTTTTTTTTATGCAGCAAAAATTCGATAAAAATTCCCAAACCTGCGGAAAAATGTCAGTTTCTTGACTTACAATATTTTGTCGAGCGCCTCATTTCCCCACGCTGCCTCACAATTATCTTTTTGGAAAAATGTGACACAACAAGGGAGGGGTCTATTCGTAGAGTGCACTGACGTGGCCAATAATCGACCCGAACCGATCCGAACCGACCCAGCCCGATGTGACCCGACTCGATCCTGCCGATGGGCACGTGATATTAGGTTGACTCTTTTAGACGTGGAAGTCGGACCACTTGTTTTCCAGAAAAGGGCTTAACGCAAGAAGAAGGATAAAAGGATTCACCTTCCAGCGACCTTTCTATACTGGGACGATTTAGACACTGTCTCAGAGGTCCAAGCCAGGTTTTACGAACGTCTGGTGTGTCTAGTTACACCTCAGTAGATATAGTACTTTTCCTTACTTATTTGGGTGGTTCTTCGGCAATATTTAGAAGACGTGCAATGAAAAGTGATGCTGGAATGTATATATATATATATTTTCTATACATTTGTATGTGCGTGTGTGTTTGTTTGTTTGTTTGTTTGTTTGTTTGTTTGTTTGTTTGTTTGTCTATCAGTCTGTCTATCCGCCTCCTTTGCTGTTCCTCTGTATGCCTGTCTGTCTGTTTGCCTGTCTATTTGCCTGTACGTGCGTATGCAGTGTGTGCGTGTATGTATGCGTCCGTGCGAGCAAGTGTGCGCACGGGCCTTTCGTTTCGTATGTGAAGGTAACTTTTTGTGCTTGTATGGAAAGGGTAGGGGTGGATAGGGGGAGAGAAGGGTGGATGGAAGGAGAGAGGAGTGGATGGGTGGAGGCAGTAAAACGTAAACGTGTACTGCCAGAAATCCAGAGGGATGGTTTCTTTGTACACCCACTCCAAAAACCGTAAGCAAACAGGCGAATATTGTTTGCTGTGTTTTAATGATATCTCCTCTTCACAGCTGCTGCATAAACATTCAAAGAACATTATCTGTTTTGTCAGCAGTCCATTTAGGGGCAACATACATGCCATGAAAAGAATCTGCATGAATGTCCGGTGATGATGTAAAATTGAACAATCTCGATCCCTCCCCCAAAATAAATAAATAAATAAATAAACAAAGAAAGAAAAAAAAAACCCAAACAAAAAAATTAGTAAATGAATAGATAATGATAAAAAAAGAATAAATAAAAGTAACAAAACCCTCCATAAAAGGATTTACAAACAAACAAACGAACAAATACAATAAACAAACGAACATACAAACAAACAAACAACACGACTCTAATCTGTACCCTTTCGTCTTCACAGTGAGTCATATCTTCAGTCTGCCTATAACACCAAGCCTAAAAATCAATACAGCTTTCAATGAAAAAAAACAACAACCTTTTCGAAACCTGGGATCTTAAACATATTTTCGTAGCTAGGCACACTTCAACACTCAATAGCTTTTTAAAATCTTCGTGCATGCTTTTAATATACACGGCACAGAAAAAGACGATTGTTTAAACGTTCTCCCCTTGTTCTTAATATTGACATCCATAAGATTACGTTTCTGCCCATCCCTGTCTGTGCACTCCTCCGTCTATTTCTTGAGGTGCAAAAAAAAAAGAAATGATATTTCATAATTTGCATTTCTCATCGAGTCACGTTCTGTGCATGTGGTTATCATATATGATCTCTCTCTCTCTCTCTCTCTCTCTCTCTCTCTCTCTCTCTCT
>NW_004798112.1:159678-160944 GCF_000002075.1 Aplysia californica | reverse complement strand
TCTTCTTCTTCTTCTTCTTCTTCTTCTTCTTCTTCTTCTTCTTCTTCTTCTTCATATTTTCTGTTAAGTTGTTGTTGTTGTTCTTGCTGTTGTACTTGATGTTGTTGCTCTATTGTTATTGCTTCATTGTTATTGCTATTGTTACTGCTTTATTGTTATTGTTATTGTTATTGTTATTGTTATTAAATTGTCATTGTTATTGAATTGTTATTGTTATTGTTAGTAGTGGTGAACTTTTAACCGTGTCTCTGCCTATGCCGGTCTGTCAGACTGTCTGTCGATCATCTAATCGCCAGTCTATTGTCTGCCTCCTCTGTTGCCCGTATCGCCTCGTGGATTTATGTGTTGATGCGCTTTGTCCATGCACCTGCACATTAACGTGACGCAACTGAAAGGAGGAAAAATCGTGGGTGGTTGGCGGGTGCTCTGGTGTGGTTTGGTTCTTTTTTCCTACCAAACGTCTATCGTCCGTATCTCTCCTCCTTCTTATTTATGTATGCTACTCTCCTTTAACACCTTTAATCTTCGGCACTTATATGACCTAATTGTGCTGCAAGTGCCTTAAATTTCTTACTAAAACGGACAAAAAAAAGGGATGGGGGTGAGTTTAGTTTAGTAAGGTTTTGCGGCGCTCGCAACTGCATACAGCCATATGAGCGCCAAGTTGTGGATGTCAACTGAGAAGTCCAAACGGGGAATCAGGCTTACTCTGCTAACCTCATTAGCCTCAACAGCACAAAGTCTACTTCGACTATTAAGTATCAAGGCACCCCGGAAATAGCAGTTTACAAGAGAGTGACAAACATACAAAAGAATCTGAGGATAAAATCTATTGTCAGGATGAGGAAAGAAAAAGCTGCAGTTTCCTGGTGAGAGTGGGGTTGGTTTTTTGTTGGGGGGGGGGGATTATTTGAAGAAGAACAAGTCATAAGTTTGCTAAGGGCGTCAGTAAAACTCTGAAGTCAAACTTTTCTCCCCTCCTTCCTTGATCTTTATCAATGTTTCGTGAGCTCTCGGGACAGGCGTAGCCAGGCCTATGAAGAAGCAATAATTGATAAAACATCGAAAAGAGCGACCTTTGCTTTTTTGACTTGCTGTGTACACCTTTTATCTTATCTTCCTATGAATAGCTATAAAAGGAAGCCGGACTTCCCTGTCGACATCCAGCCCCTGCGCTCATATGACCCAATGCAGTTGCGAGCGCCGTAAAACCTCTACTAAAAAAGAGGAAAAAACCAAGGAAGCCTAAAATGTAATAATAATAAT
>NW_004798112.1:156339-158512 GCF_000002075.1 Aplysia californica | reverse complement strand
TTGCTCTTAAATATTTCGTTATTACCCCCCTCCACCTCCTCCCTCCCTCCTTCCCGGTCCCCTTTTCAACACCTCCAAATTTTTTCCTTCACACCTACCATCGGTCCTTTCACTCGTCTTTTGTCTTCCCCTCCTTCATCCCTTTCTCCTGTCATGCCTTTTATCCCCTCCCCCTCACCGTCGCCACCGGCCATCTTTTTGAAACATCCTTCCAGGTATAACGTAGGTGGTTGGTGGGTGCTCTGGTATGGCTTGCTCCTTCTTTACATTAACCCTATCTGACGTCGTGTTTTACTATCGTATCCATACTACGTGGGGAACTCTTTCCAAAGTGGAAATTTGCTCGCTAATCCGATCCGTACGCTTTGCATAGCAGTGTTTCAAAATGATTTTTTTAGAAATACTGAAAGTTTCAAAGAGATCTTCGCACTAGAAGTATTCTAAAATGTGAAGAATACAACCCAGGGGGTACAAAATGACCCCAGGGCGTACAGATATGGTTAAACATCTACCATCCTTGTCTCTCCTCCTTCTTGTCTGTGTACGTGTACGTTACTGTCTGGTATGACGCCGAGCTTTCGGCACGTATTTGAACTATTTGCGTTACAAATGCCGTAAAACTCTTACTAACACTAAACCAGGTATGGCATGCTCTGTTTTAGCTTGCTCCTTCTTTCCTATTAAATTCTTTTCTACTGTCTTTATCGCTCCTCCTTACTTTTCTATATCACGCATCTACACTCCTTATCTTCCTTCTTTTCTTTGCACGTTTCTCTCTAGTAACATCTCGAATCTTCAGCACTTCTATGACATATTTGTTTCGCAAATGCCGTAAAACTCCCACTACCAGTTAACCAGGTATCATGTGTTTTGTTATAGCTTGCTCCTTTTCTATATTAAACATCTATCGTCCTTATCTTCTTTCTTTTCTTTGCACGTTACTCTCTAGTAACACTTAGAATTTTCCGCACTTATATGACGTATTCGTTTTGCAAATGCTGTAAAACTCATCATCATCATCATCATCCGGTGTCTTGCCGACTGGCGTGGGCGATCATGGACCCCCACTTACATGTGTCTTGCGTTGCAGCGATGGTGTCTGTTGTTTTTGCTACTCCCAGCCATGTTGTTAACCTGCCCATTATCTTTTCCCTCTGTCTGCCTCTGCCTCTCTTTCCATTAAACTTGCCTGTTGTTATAATATTATCGAATACTTCTTTGCGCATTGTGTGTCCAATGAACTTAGCCTGTCGCTTTCGTGTATTCGTCATAAGCTGTCGTCTGCAATTTGCTTCAACCAAGACTTCTACATTTGTTTTTCTAGCTGTCCATGGGGTACTACAGTATGCATCTTATGAAACACAACTCTGTCACCCCAATTCTTCTTTCCAGCTGTCTATTAATTGTCCACGCTTCGCACCCATATGGGATTTGCTCGAAGTGACTTGCAAGCACCCTTTTTCTTGTTTCCAGTTACATATTGATGTTTGTAAGTATCTGTCTCATTTTGTGGAAGGTTGCTTTTGCTTGGCAAAGGCAGCTTTCAATTTCGGTATGACATCTCCCATATGATGATATCCTTCACCTTCACCTATCCCATAGAATTGATATCCATCGGGGCGCTTTTGATGATTTGGCCACCAGCTTCCTCCACTCCTTCCAATCTTCAGCTTTTCTGAGCGCGTCTTTGAGTTCCAGGCCTGTCCATTCCTTGATGTTGTCCTCCCAACTCATCTTCAGTCTGCCTCTGCTTCTTTTTGCCTGGACCCTGCCTTGCAGGATCATCTTGGCAAGGCCGGATGAACTGATGATGTGTCCATACCAATGCAATTTACTTTTTCTGCCCAGAGTTAGGTCAGCATATGGTCCAATTTCATTTTTGATCCGCTGTTTGAGATGTGATAAAATCTGACGATATAATGGTCATCTTGGCAAGGCTGGATGAACGGATGATGTGTCCATACCACTTCAGTTTGCGATGTTTTGTTTTTACCAGAGTGAGTTCAGCATATTATGGCCCAATTTCATTTTTGATCCATTGTTTGACTTTATCATTAATTTGTGATGTGATAAAATCTGATGATATTATAATGGTCCCCAAATATTGACAAGTAAACCTCTGAGCCCCCCCCCCCCCACCCCACCAGGTATGACGTAGCCTCGTGTCGTGTGG
>NW_004798112.1:154398-156239 GCF_000002075.1 Aplysia californica | reverse complement strand
CCAATTTCATTTTTGATCCATTGTTTGACTTTATCATTCCCACCAGGTATGACGTAGCCTCGTGATGATATAATGGTCCCCACATATTGAAAAGTAAACATCTGACTCCCACTCCCCCCTCCCCACCAGGTATGACGTAGCCTCGTGTCGTGTGGTCGCCACCCCGCCCGCCAGTGAGACCTCCAGCACCTCGTCCGCGCCGCACGTGCTGGTGGAGAGGAAGGTGGTGATCAACGTGAGTCAGGACTCGGACTTTATAGGACTCAATATCCGGGGAGGCCGGGAGTACGGCGTGGGGATATACGTGTCCAGGTCAGTTGTCTCGTTGTAGTTGTCTCATTGTATTTGTCTCATTGTATTTGTCTCATTGTATTTGTCTCATTGTACTTGTCTCATTGTAGCTGTCTCGTGTCCAAGTCAGTTGTCTCATTGTAGTTGTAGTTGTCTCATTATAGTTGTCTCATTGTAGTTGTCTCATTGTAGTTATCTCATTGTAGTTGTCTCATTGTAGTTGTAGTTGTCTCATTGTAGTTGTCTCATTGTAGTTGTCTCGTTGTAGTTGTAGTTGTCTCGTTGTAGTTGTAGTTGTCTCATTGTAGTTGTCTCATTGTAGTTGTAGTTGTCTCGTTGTAGTTGTAGTTGTCTCACTGTAGTTGTCTCGTTGTAGTTGTAGTTGTCTCGTTCGTAGTTGTAGTTGTCTCATTGTAGTTGTCTCACTGTAGTTGTCTCGTTGTAGTTGTAGTTGTCTCGTTGTAGTGGTCTCATTGTAGTTGTCTCATTGTAGTTGTATCATTGTAGTTGTAGTTGTCTCGTTGTAGTTGTAAGTGTCTCATTGTAGTTGTCTCGTTGTAGTTGTAGTTGTCTCATTGTAGTTGTCTCATTGTAGTTGTCTCGTTGTAGTTGTAGTTGTCTCGTTGTAGTGGTCTCATTGTAGTTGTCTCACTGTAGTTGTAGCTGTCTCATTGTAGTTGTCTCATTGTAGTTGTCTCATTGTAGTTGTCTCATTATAGTTTTAGTTGTCTCATTGTATTTGAAGTGGTTAGGCTACCGGACTCAAATTTGGAGTTCCCTCAAAACATGTCAAACTTTTTCGAATACAATTCTTTGAATATTTTGAAAACGTCTCCGAATAATCTTACAATTTGGATAGTGCAGATAGAACACTTTGGTTTCTGACTTAATGGTTTTAGTAACTTCAGAACGGCCAAAAATGTAAGATAGAACTTTGTAATTCGAAGGGAGCGAGTTCGGGTAAGATACACATAAGGTCGCTTTTAAGCACAAGTGAGCTATCCCGAAAAAATACTGTTTTGAGAAAATCAAAGCTAAAGGTTTTGCCCCTTATTCAGTTTCTTTAAATGACGAGGAGAGTTTTCTCTATAACCAAACATTTATACACACCAATGCAACCAAACTTCTCATATTGGTAGGGCAATGCCCACATTTGGAGTAGGTCAAGATTTCGGGAAACCCCCGAAATCTGGGTTAGCCCACTTGTCCTTATAAAAAGCGACCAATTTTGATAGAGGAGATAGAACACTTTGGTTTCTGATTTAATGGTTTTAGTAAGTTAAAATGGCCACAAATGTCGGATAGAACTTTGTAATTCGAAGATAACGTGTTCGGGTAAGATATACATATATGTGTCCTTTCGTGTAGTATTGTTAATGAATGGTTGTGAAAGTTCTTTTTTATGTTATTGAACTGTTTTTTCTTGTTTCTGTGAAATATTTTTTTCTCGTGTGAATGAATGATTGTGTGATTGGTGTAAAGTGCTCAGAGCTTATACTAGTATAGCATAGAGCGCTATATAAATGCAATCTATTATTATTATTATTATT
>NW_004798112.1:151262-153158 GCF_000002075.1 Aplysia californica | reverse complement strand
GACAGACAGACAGACAGACAGACAGACAGACAGACAGACAGACAGACAGACAGACTGGGGCAGAGACAGATGGACAGAGGCGAGAACTACAGGAAGCGAGGAAAGACAAGCGTATGCGTCTACTTCAATATCCCAAAAATATGACAGTTATCGTTTACACGTGTCCTACGTGTTATTTCTAACAATTGCATCCCGCTCCTGGCCCATCCTTGACACTCGACATCTTTCTAGCAGAAAAAGAAACGCAAAAAGTTTCGTTTACTTTTCATGACTGTGTGCGGGCCGGGAACAAGGAGAGTAGGATCGTATTGAATGTCTTCGTGGAGGTGTGGAAAAAAGCGTGAACGGGCGGGAGATAAAGAGAACGTACTTGTGCAGCCAAAGAGAGTGCAGGTGCACCACGATGGGCCAAACTGGACTAAAATATTCTCCACGTTTCAAAAGATCTCTATTGATAGCAAAGTTGTCAGAAATCTTGTTGAAAGTCCATTTCTGGATCTGTGTTCGTTCTGAGCCTCATTGAGGCTGTCGTGGCCTGGAGGTTAAGGTGTTCGCCTCTCATTCAAAGGTCCCGGGTTCGAATCCAGGTAGCGACCGAACAATTTTGTTCTCTAAAATTGTCTCCTTTCACCTCCTTTCCTGCTCGCTAGCAATATTCTGTCATCTGCTTTCGTCTCCTCTTTCTGTCCCCACCACCTCACCCCTTTTGCCCCCTCCTCTGGGCTCCTGACTCTTTCTGCAGCCTTTCTACTGCTACTCCTTGACTCCTTCTTACAGCTGTCTTTCTGCCACACCCCTGACCTTCGGGTAGGGAAGATCTAATCCTAGCCTTCTCGGACAAGGGCGAAAAATCTCGGAGGGCCCGTGTGCAATTTGCGCACGTTAAAGATCCCTTGCTGGTCTGAAATCGATAAGAGTATGCTTCGGCCGCCACCCGGGCAAAATTCAAAATTTCCTACAAACTAAAAGCATAAGGTGTGTCCCGCGCGCTCATATGACCTTATGCAGTTTCAAGCGCCGTAAAACACTTACCAAAAATAAAAGAGCCTCATTACAAGTTTGTGTCGTCGAGGTAGTATTATCAAGCGTATGTGAGGCAGCGTGGTGGAATCAGGCTCTCGTCAATTTTTGGGCAAGTAGAGTTATCGGTGTCATCTTCAAAAGCTTGTTCACCTGTCTTTATTTCAATGAAAAAGATATCCATTTATTTTGA
Source organism: Aplysia californica (assembly GCF_000002075.1). Classification (NCBI taxonomy): domain Eukaryota; kingdom Metazoa; phylum Mollusca; class Gastropoda; order Aplysiida; family Aplysiidae; genus Aplysia; species Aplysia californica. The sequence goes on along the minus strand of NW_004798112.1, from coordinate 151,945 downwards.
GTAAAAGTCGAGATATTTGGATGAAGGAGATCAGAGGTAAAATTAGTGAGAAAATGGCCGCTAAAGAATGGTTGTTTCCATAGCTTAAGAGTTCGTGGTAACTGAAAATTTACATTTTTTGTTCTTTTAATAAACGTTTTTCTGAACAATCTACACAGAAATGAGTTCTTTAATGGGCATGAAAGGTGTTGAGCCAAAAATAAAAAAATTGATAAAAATTCACAAACCTGCGGAAAAATGCAAGTTTGTTCACTTTGATAATTTTGACGAGAGCCTGATTCCACCACGCTGCCTCACGTATGTATTGTATTGCTTGATTTTTAAAATGTAATTTCAGTATGCTACTTAGCCTATTTTGGTGTTAGTTTTCATCCTACCTTTTTAAAGTACCGACACATTCTGATATTGTCCACACTTTTTATTCCACCCCCACCACCACCCCCACGCCGATAGCCCCTTTTCCTATTTTAGACTGTCTTGACAGTAAGTCGAGTCTGAAACCGTAGATCTGCGTGACCCACACTGAAAGCAACCGCTAAAAAAACCCAGGGTGTTCTTAACGAGCCGACCATGTAATGGGTCGTAGTATAGTCAAAACAATTAGTTTCGTGCAACCTGAAGATCACGACGGGAGTGTGCGTGTGTATTTGATTTTGATACCGGTCTACCCCTTTCCTTTAACC
>NW_004798112.1:148004-149901 GCF_000002075.1 Aplysia californica | reverse complement strand
CAACAACAACAACAACAACAACAACAACAACAGCAAAAACAACAACAACAACAACAACAACAACAACAACAACAACAACAACAACAAACCATACGAATACACAATTCACATCACAGAATAAATTGTTAGAAAACATCTGTAAAGAAGTACCCATGTGTTAATTGGAACTCCGATTCACAGACAGTGGATCAAAATAACGCCATCGGTACAGTTTACATATGTACTTATCAATCGTACTCCAATGAGTTTTGTGATTAAATATTTTTTTTAAAGAGTTTGGAAGAAGCATATTATATAATAAATACAACAAACAATCACAATTGTAGAGAGCTGAACACCGACAACAAACATTTCCAAAGATCCACAAATTATGATCCTTCATTGAAATGTTCTCTCTGTGTCCAGGATGGTGGTAAATTCACACGATAACAATTCAAATGGCTTGTTTGGTGACTGTTTCTTCCCCCGCCCCCAACCCCTCCTCGCCCGTCCGCCCCTTCCAAATATTCACAATTTACGAGACGAGCTTGTCTCGACCAATTATGTTCCTCCATTGATATGATCTATCTGTGTCCAAGATGGCGATAAATTCCTACGATAACAGTACAAATGACTGGACTGGTAACTTTTTCTTCTCTCCCCTTCACCCCCCCCCCTTCCCTAAGATTCACCAAATATGTTGACCCTCCATTGAAATGATTTATCTGTGTCCAGGAAGGCGGCGAATTTACACGATAACAATTCAAATGGCTGTTCTGACTACTGTTTCTTCTCTCCCTCTCGCCCAACCTCACCCCTCCGAAGATTCACCAAATACGATCCTCCGTTGAAGTGCGCAGTATCTATTCGGAGACGGCTCCGACGGAAATAGACCAATCAAAATGCTTTGTGCCTCTAGACCAAGTACAAAAATCTGGGCAGTTGTTTTAACCTATAATTTGATATTTTGCAGTTAAGTTTGAAATTTTCTTGAAAATAATTGATTTCCGAATGTTTTAGTGGCCATGTGTGTGATCTGCAGCAAATAATACTTAGTTTGACCTCCCAAAACATTGCATCTGTGTGCGGGACTGCGTCTCCGAATAGTTCCCGGGTGCTCACCAGAGACGTCTCCGAATATCTTCTGTTTTGAAAGTTGAAATTTCCGATCTGTGTCCCGGATGGTGGTAAATGCATACAGTAATCATTCAAAAGGCTGGTCCGCTAACCGTTTCACCCCCCCCCCAACTCTGTGTTTCAGTCGCTGGGCAAGTACCCCGTGTACAAAGAGCTGTGCGCCGAGTATACCTGGAGTGACGGCACCAGCCACACCACCCGCCAGCTGGACGCAATCGGAGGTGGACCCCCGAGCACTTTTTCAGGTCAGTTTAGGTCACTGGGAGGTATGAATGACTTATGTTTGCCCACCACTGAAAGCACAAAACCAATGTTATGGGTATCATTTATGAAAGGACACTTATTTGCGTCTCATAATTCGTGATATGATATTATACCTTGTTATACATTTTGTAAAGGGCACTGAATTGCATCATCAATACCTTTTTCACCCCGCACCACGGTATAGGCCGCGAACAAACACTTTCCACCTTTCTCTATCCTAGGCTAGCCTCTCCTTTTAATGTTATTCCATGATGTCTTCCCACTTTCCTGTAGTTCAGTTTCTGTGATTCTTCTCCAGGTTCCACGCAGTCTTCCATATGTTCCACGCAGTCTTCCCTTTGATCTTTCACCCTGTGGATTCCAATCCAACACTTTTTTTGCAATGCAGATCTACTTCATGAAATGATATTATACATGTACTTTTTTTATATGTTTTGTAACGTTTTACTACCTGTGGCTCCCAATGTCGTAGTAAATGGGGACTCTGGGACCCCTCCCCCTCCCTCCCTCCCTCACC
>NW_004798112.1:140657-146453 GCF_000002075.1 Aplysia californica | reverse complement strand
AGAGAGAGAGAGAGAGAGAGAGAGAGAGAGAGAGAGAGAAGGTGTCTTTTTTGTAATACAGGTGTTTTCAAGCGTCCCATTGACACGTTTTAGATCATGTATTTGGAGGCAGGGTTCTGCCCTACCTGTCAGTGCCAACGCAGGCTGAGGCTGAGAGGGATACAACATCTCCTCAGAAAAACCGAGATACTCGATAAAAGTTCTCCCCTATCGAACTTGGGTCTCCTGCCAGCGAAAGCAACGCGCTGGTATTTGAGATTGACAGAATAAGCAGCCTTTGGCAGTGGTAGTTGAGATTGACAGAATAAGCAGCCTTTGGCACTGGTCGTTGAGATTGACAGAATAAGCAGCCTTTGGCACTGGTAGTTGAGATTGACAGAAAAAGCAGCCTTTGGCACTGGTAGTTGAGATTGACAGAATAAGCAGCCTTTGGCACTGGTCGTTGAGATTGACAGAATAAGCAGCCTTTGGCACTGGTAGTTGAGATTGACAGAAAAAGCAGCCTTTGGCACTGGTAGTTGAGATTAACAGAATAAGCGGCCTTTTGCTTCACTTAAAAAATTAATTGTCATTTTCCTCATAGCTTTTTACGCCTCTTTCAGCACAGTAAGGCTGTATAATAAGAGAGACATCCGAATTTAACGTTTATAGGACTGGGTCAAATGGGGTTCAAAGCCTTAAAAACTCTCAAAACAGCTCAAATTCAGAACAAATCCTTGATCATGTATTGATTTAAAGTAAAAGTGTTAACAAACAGTTTGATGCTAGCTACGAGAATTCTTTTGACAAGCTAAAAAGGTGGTCTTGACGAGCCTTTAACGATATGTATTCATTCATTACACCGTGTCAGATGCTATGCAAGTGCTCATCAAACTTCAACCTTAATTTCTCTAAATTTGTTTAGCGTGCAGAAAAAATGAGTTACTTCTCGGATTTATCAAGCCAGGTGGAAAAAGATACATTCTACTTATTTTATAGGTGAAGTCTTTACAATCTGTATGTATGAAATAATTAAAGGAATAATATATATATATATAGGTAAAGAATATGGCATCAATAGAAATTGTATCAATTTGACCCTAGTATCGAGTTTTGGCCAATAATATCTCCAGTTGTGGATTGCGAAAAGCATCTCATTTTGTCAGCACGCCTCACAATTTTTATTTCCTTTGCAGCGCACAGCCATTTGCTACCCAGGAGACAAGGATATTATGTACCGGAGGAGTTACGAGGACTCGTGGAAGGAGCTTGACAACATCACAGACGCCGACGACCACCACACGGAAACACAGATGGCCAACTCGTGGTCCGTGGATAACAAAGACAGCCTGGGCCACTTCAGGCACGGCTCAGACCACAGCGAGCACGCCGTGGATTATACCACATTTCTCCAGCAGAGCGCTCTGAGAGAACAGCAAAGACAGGAAATTCAACAACAGCAACAGCAACAGCACCAACAGCAACAGCAACAGCACCAACAGCAACAGCAACAGCACCAACAGCAACAGCACCAACAGCAACAGCTGCGTTCTTCGATTATTTCTCACGGATACATCGAGAGTGTAAATAATAATGAACCTGTCATCGAGACTTTCATAGAGGATGGTGAAGACATACCCGTCATCGAGACGGTTATAGAAGAGGCTGTGACGGATTTCTCGGCGTCTTCGCCTGTGTTCACCACCACCAGTAGTGCCGGGAGAAGCCCCACGCCGTCTCGCTCCAGCTCACAGAGCAGAGAAAACGGGACGTCAGAGCACGTCTATTCAGAAGTGGCGGTGACCTCTGTACAGAGGACGAGAACAAACAGTCATAGCGGTGAGTCCTCTCCTACTGCCGCCATCCAGCCGATTTACGCTACTGTGAACAAAAAGCGGGGAAGTACGGGCAGTGTCAGATCTGTGGGGTCAGGAAAGACCCGAAGAGCACCAGAGGCGCCTTCTGGCGCGAAAGTTGTCGTGAGTAATGGGGTCACGGAGAACAATCTGGATGAGATTTCCACAGAACTACGCAGGCTGCAGACGAGGCAGTCCACCTTAGGCTTCCGGGAGATCTCTCGAGTTGCCGGATCGGATACTTCTTCCAGTTCTCAAGGTTAGTCACTTATCTATTATATATTCGGCAACTTGGAAACACATGTGTCACTTTTCCCATAAAACTACGACAGCTACAGAGGTGAAAGGAAATTAGTCAATCAAAAATCGGGCTCCGTCTTGGGGACCTATCTATCTTTTTGCGGGAACTTTCCACCTTTCAACTCTGTAGCTGAAGTCTAAAAAAATATTGCTTATCGCAGATAGCTCATTTTCTTCTTTTCTGACATGGCTCAAAACCTCTCGATCTTTCTTCTGTAACACCAATGCTCTGTGTTGTCTGTCTGTTCTTCTTCTTCTGTTTTCCATTAAGTGTGCACATCAAGACCTACCATAAACAGACACGTATTTGATTTAACAAATATCTGTCGGCCACTGTTCCTCAATTTGAAGACTGTTTTAGCGGGTGGTTAGCGGGTGCTCTGATGTGGTTTGTTCCTTCTTTCCTTTAAGAAATATATCGTCTCTGTCTCCCCTCCTTCTTTTTTATCTTTGTTACTCTCTTGTAACACCTCGAATCTTCGGCACTTATATGACCTTGTTATGTTGCAAGTGCGTAAAACTCTTACTAAAACTAAAACAAAGACCGTTTTAGTCTACATGCATGGATCCGAGGTTGGAATCAGATCTGTGTCTGAATTTAGTTCCTATTCCTGGAATGTTTTTCCTTTCAGTCTGATGTCTTGTCGACGACCTAGCGCTCTTCTGTCCAAATTACCGAATATATGTTGTCTATTATGGCGTGCAACTCCACTAATTGTTGTTATTTTTAAAGATGAAAATTGATCTCAGTATTGTTTTTGAAATATTTTACACCCACATCAATACAATTTAGCCGAACGTTGTGTTTTACTATCGTATCCGTACGACGTGGGAAACTCTGTGCCACCACTTTCAAAGATGACATTTACTCGTTAATCAGATCCGTACGCTTTGCATCGCAGTGTGTCAAATTGATTTTTTGAGAAATACTGAAAGTTTCAAAGAGATCTTCGTACTAGATCTAGAAGTATTGTAAAATGTGAAGAATACAGCCCCGGGGGTACAAAATGACCCCAGGGTGTACGGATAGGGTTAATTAGAAGTCCTGCTTCAACCATGTTCGTCAAGGTCACCCAGAACTAAGTGGGGTGCAGCGTCCAAACTCCAAACAGACCAATGGAGATACCTGATGAAAGTACTTTCCCAAACGAGAGTCGCACTCACATTCCCGACTCCATCCGATGAATCAGAAGGGCAGTGTGCACTGGACATAGAAATCTACAGTGCTGTAAAAATTCATGGCGCTACTTATCCTCAAATATCTCTTAAATGGGTAAATCACCGTCACTCATACTTTGCACAGCTGTTTGTATCAATTTTTCTTAACTTAGTCATATTTTCTCACAACAATTGAGGCTAGATTTAAAAACTGTTTTTCATAATTTATATAAAATGCTATAAGTCTCCGTCACGCGAAAAATGGGGTTGTTCACAGCCCTTCCTGCTTCTTGCACACATTTTGTGTACGCTTATGGCCTACGTCACAGCTCACCAATGACACTCTTTTAAAAAATGGCTAAACACATTTTTACACTGGGTTCTCAAAACATGCGTTCAATAAGCATACCGTCGCGATTAGAAAACAATGTCAGACTTGCTTTTCAAAGCGACGTTGCCCAAGTTGTACACTTTTTTAAAAGCTGGAGAAAACGTCGACTTCGATTTTTTATTAATATTTGTTAAGGAATTTTCTAGAATACAGTGTAGAGGAGTTTGAAAAAATAGTCATCAGTTAAGACAAATTGATATAAGTCATTGTGCGAACGTTGGAGAATCTGTGTTCGATAGCTAAGGATATATATGGCAATAGGTTACGCCACGAATTTTTGACCGCACTATAATTATAACCAATACATCACAGACACCAGTAGTCTTATCAAAGATTTTCCACTATCTTTGGTCTCATTTTGGCATTTCTGAGCTGTGATGAATATTAAACATACGAACTGGGGGCTCTCGTGGTGGTCTAGAGAAAACTGTGTTTGTCTCTCATTCAACAGGTCCCCGGTTCGAATCCGGATAGCGACGGAACATTTTCTCCTCTAAATGTTCTCTTTTCACCTCCTTTCCTGCTCTTTAAAAATGTTTTGTCGTCTGTTTTGTCTCCACTTTCTGACCACTCCCCCCTCCCCTTTGCCCCCTCCTCTGGGCTTCCGACTCTTTCTGCAGCCTTTCTACTGTTACTCCTTGGCTCCTTCTCACTGCTGTCTTTCATCCATACCCCTGATCTTATGGTAGGTAAGATCTAACACCTAGCCTTCTCGGATAAGGGCGAAAAATCTTGGAGGTCCCGCGTGCAAGTTGCACACGTTAAAGATCCCTTGGTAGTCTAAAATCGATAAGAGTAGGCTTCGGCCGCCATCCGGGCAAAATTCAAAATTTCCTACCAACTGAAAATGTTTCATGTGTCTCGCGCGCTCATATGACCTTATGCAGTTGTGAGCGCCGTAAAGCATTTACCATATATATATATATATATATATATATATATATATATATATATATATATATATATATATATATATATATATATATATATATATATATATATATATATATAATTTTTCTCTCTGACAGCCTCATCGGAAAAGGGCGATGATTCCTTCGACAAGGGTAGTAAAAGCGGCACCTGGACATCGCTCAAGAACAAGCTGAAGGGAAGCCTCAGGATAAAAGGATCAAACAGTACGTATTGATGGGACGTTTTGTCTTGGCCTATAATTCAGGAAATGGAAGTTTCATAATTTTGTCTAGCGTGTGTTCGAAGCAGGGGTAGGCCCAGACACCGCCCAGAATAACATACTTAGGGAACCTAAACAAATGGGTAACAGGGAAAGATCAGGGCAACGTAGCTTTTTTGAGAGCATCCGAGCAAAGGAATGAATGGAGAACCATGTTGCTCCCTGTTGAATGTCGTTGAATTCTTCTTTAGCGGTGCTGCTTGATTGCAGTTTACAATTACAGTCTGTTTTTATTCTTTGGAAAATCAAATTTAATTCAGATAAAAATATCGTGAATGTTATATGTGAGGCAGCGTGGTGGAATCAAAATAACCAAAGACAAGAAACTTGCGTTTTTCCACAGGTTTGTGAATTTTTGTCAAATTTTTGTTTTTTGCTTAACGCCTTTCATGCCCACTAAAGAACTAATTTCTGTGTGGATTTTTCTGGAAAAACGTTATTTAAAGGCACAAAAAATGTAAATGTTCTATTACCACGGACTCTTAAGCAAAGGAAATAACTAACCTTTGGCGGCCATTTTCTCACTAATTTTACCTCTGAAAACAGGTGACCCCCACCTCCAACTTTCGTAAATATCTTGACTTGTATTCAAGATAAATGGATACTTTTTCATCCAAATAAAGACAGGTGAACGAGCTTTAAGATGATACCAATAACTTTACATGCCCAAACATTGATGAGAGCCTGATTCCACCACGCTGCCTCACATAGTAGAATACCCTCGTGAAGTAATTATGTTTGTGTCATAGAGGAGGGATTGTGGGCTACCACCTCCAAACATTCACCTGTACTACTCACGACTAACAGATGCGCTTATATGAGATACCGAGAAGGAGATGTGAGAGTAAGGAGAGAGAGAGAGAGAGAGAGAGAGAGAGAGAGAGAGAGAGAGAGAGAGAGAGAGAGAGAGAGAGAGAGAA
>NW_004798112.1:139032-140141 GCF_000002075.1 Aplysia californica | reverse complement strand
ATACATACATTTATATATATATATATTATTATAAAAGGGTGGACACATTATTGGCAACTTGTGTGTATAGGGAAATTCAGGGCATGGGCGTGCGTAGTTCTTGTTCAAGCAAAGCGTTTCTTACATCGACGATAATGTCCTTGTTTGAATCTCTCAAATAAGACAAAAGTTGAATTGTTATTCTAATGTATGCAACCCACGTAAGAGTAATAGTTTTTTTGTTAAAAATCAGATTCCTGTTTGTGTAAGATGCTATTTGGTCGCTTTTAAGCACAAGGGTGCTATCCCGAAAAATGCTGTTTTGAGAAAAATGAAGCTAAGGTTTTTGGACCCTTGTTCAGTTTCTTTAAAAACAACAAGAGTTTTGTCTATAACTAAACAAATATACTACTCACCAATGAAACCAAACTTCTCTTTATAGTATAGGTAGGGCAATGTCCACTTTTGGTGTTAGTCATGATTTCTGTGAAAACCCCGAAATCTGGATTAGCCCGCTTATCCTTAAAAGCCACCATTTTTAAAAAAAAAGTGTTTCTTTTCTTATTTTTACAGAGAATAGATCTTCAATACCTTCTGCAGACGGTAAGTCTTCTCTTTTCCAGTATTTCTTCTCTTCAAATCAACACACACACATTCATAAAAAAGTAACCTTCACTATCTTGTTACTCTTTTGATAGACCAAAACATGTACTATTACAATTCTTGTGGCTGTTTAGGATTTGCCTAGTTTGGCTAAACTTCAAATTATGTTTTTGTATATATGTGTATGATATTATAAACAATGTATTTAGTGTAATAGATATATACAATATATTAAGTACATTGTATATGTGTAAATTAATGTGTTTATAATTTATAGGGACATACATGCTATATCATGAGGATAAACTTTTAGTACCTGATGTTGGTGCTGTTGTTGTTGTTGCTGTTGCTGTTGCTGCTGCTGCTACTGTTGCTGGTGCTGGTGCTGGTGCTGTTGTTGTTGTTGTTGTTGTTGTTGTTGTTGTTGTTGTTGTTTCTCTCCTTCTATTAAAAAAACAACAAAAACTCAAACAAACAAAAATGCGTCAAAAATCTCCAAATAACCCCCCCTCACACACACACACACA
>NW_004798112.1:137897-138932 GCF_000002075.1 Aplysia californica | reverse complement strand
CACACACACACACACAACAAAACATACAATAAAAAACATGAAAGATAACAACTACAAAAAGTCAAATATCTGGGTGCCTGGATACCTGGAGTTGTCATCTCTGACTCAGAGGTTGACATGTAATGACCCTCCATCCTTCATTGTCGCGAGCTGCCCTTACACATTCCGCCACATCCAGGCCTGTCCATACGTCTATATGTTGTCCATCCAAGTTACTTAACGCTATCCGTACGCCTTGGGGTCATTTTGTATCCCCGGAGTTGTATTCTTCACATGTTCTAACATGCATTTAGTACGAAGATCTCTTTGAAACTTTCAGTATTTCTCTAAAAATCATTTTGACAGACTGCTCTGCAAAGCGTACGGATCGGATAAACGAGTAAATTTCCTCTTTTAAAGTGGTGGCACAGAGTTCCCCACGTCGAAGGATACGATAGTAGATCACGACATACGTTTAAAAAAGCCAATTAATAAACCAATGAACAAACCACGACATGAACTCTCTTGACAGCATACGCAAGAAGCAACAGCAACAGCAGCAACAACAGCACACCGAGCGGCTCCCTCCGACAGAAGGGTGTGTTTGAGCGGAGTTTTGGCTCTCAGCTGCTCAACGCTCACTCGTCCGACCGCTACAATCTGATGGGAGTCCTGGAGGACCACGCGAGGAGGACGCTGAAAGACGATGAGTGCACGGCCGTGCTGAGACACGTGCATAATGTGAGTTGATGAAAGGGGGAGGAGAGGCAGAGGGAGGGGGGAAGGGAGGGGGAGAGAGGGAGAGAGAGAGAGAGAGAGAGAGAGAGAGAGAGAGAGAGAGAAGGCTAGAGCGAGGGGGGAGGGAGGGGAGGGGAGAAAGAGATGGTGGACTCCAGAGATTTAATTTCTTAGACAGAGAGAAGAGAGAGAGAGAGAAGAGAGAGACAGAGAAAGAAAGAAACAGACAGAGTGAGAGAAAGAGTGAGAGAAAGAGAGAGAGAGAACGAGAGAGAGAGAGAGAGAGAGAGAGAGAGAGAGAGAGAGAGAGAGAGAGAG
>NW_004798112.1:122766-134411 GCF_000002075.1 Aplysia californica | reverse complement strand
GAGGACACTTTTTTAATTGGCTCAAAGAGAGAAGTGGCCCATCTTGTTATGTACTATCATTGGTTATAGTAGAGGTTTTACGGCGCTCGCAACTGCATAAGGTCATATATGAGCGCTAGAAGATTAGAGGTGTTACAAGAGAGTAACAAACATAAAAAAGAAGAAGGGGAGATAAGGACGATAATACTGTCTACATAGGCACATATTATGTTTATTTCTTCAGAATGAAAGTTCACATACCATGATATAGTTTTAATTAATCGCAAATAGCTGCTCAGTTTCGAACGATTTTCTTTTGCTGAAGAAAAGAAAATGTTGCAGCTTTGGGGTAAAATCGTGGTCTGGTCTAAGGACAATTTGAGGCAAGGTCCCCTCGTCCATTTACCTTTTGTCGATTTGATGAAGGGACGCCTAAAAAGATTGTATACCCCGAGATTGGTTTCTCCTTTTCTTTAGATACTGAGCAAGACCTTGAAATTAAGGTGGGAACTCTGCTTTAGGTGCTATTTTCAGTGAGTGACACATCTTGGCTGCAAAACGTAGGGACAAAGACGGTTCTATGAGAGCTTCTAAATCTAATTCGAGAAAGCAACCCCCCTCCCCCTTGCTCCCCATGTAACATTTTTGTTAGAGTAAGTGATACAATGTGAATTTTTTAGAACGTTTTCTATATCATCATACCATAAAAAGTGAGATCCAACCTTACTATGGTGTTATGTCTTAGATATTAATACGACATCCAATTGGTGAATGTTTTCTCTTTTCTTACTGTCTGACGTTATCTTTGTCCCAGGTCTTCAGATAAAAGGTGGCAGGAACAACACTGAAGACCAAGCAATCCGGATACACACCGTTGTGAAGGGTGGGGCTGCCTCGGATGACAGAGCACTGCAGGTCAGTATCTTTTGAAAAAATAAATCTTAGTAAAAAAAAAAAAAACAAGTAAAAAAACAAAACAAGAAAAAGAAAGGCCATATTTCAACTATTTGTCGACTTTGTAGGAATCTAGATTGCAGGCCAAGTTGCAGGAAATTGTGTCTTTAGCAACTATTTAGTATTTAGGCACATGTACTTTTTGTTTTGAAAGTGGCGTATTCCAGTTGATTTTGTAGCCCTTTATCAGGCTAACTTGGCCAGATTCGTTTTAGCCTTTAGGTGTTCATTATGAGACAATTATAGGGACAGCTTTACCACCTGTCTTCTTTTGAGGTACCTTAGCCAAACTCGTAAATTCCAGAGGTCACATTAGAGTGAGACACTTTTAGAAGAAGAAGAAGAAGAAGAAGAAGAAGAAGAAGAAGAAGAAGAAGAAGAAGAAGAAGAAGAAGAAAAAAGAAGAAGAATGCTATTAACGTAGGTCTACTTCTCCATCATTTGCGATCTTCATCTAGGCTCTTCCAAAGAGTTGTACTTTTGTCAGTTACAACCTTATTAACTTTAATAACCACAGTTCGAAATCCTGCCAATAAAAGACCTAAACCATTACGACTACTCATTTTGACATGGTAAAAGTAAAGTTAAACCCCCCGTTTCCAACGTCTTAACTTAAAGCACAATACCTGGGATCACCATGGGGTTACAGCGGGGTTGTTTGCTCTTGCGTCATACAGAAACATGACAAGGTGGGCTCTGATCGGCGTCATTTGTGAAGATTGGGGGAGGGGGGGGGGGATTTGCAGGGGGTGGGGGGATGGGGGGCGCTTTGCTTTTGTCTGTTTACCGACACGAAGTCAAACGTGTGGGTGGTTGGTGGGTGCTCTGGTGTGGTTTGTTGCTTGCTTCTTCGCTGTCAAGCATTTATTGTCCCTATCTCTCCTCCTTTTCTTTGTATGTTACTCTTTAGTAACACCTCTAATCTTCAGCACTTATGAAACCGGTTTGTGTTACAAGTGCTGCAAAACTTTTACTAAAATTAAAAAATTAGAACTAAAGAAGACAAGCGTTTTCTCTTCTCTCCCCTCCCCCCTCCCGGGGCAGTGCCACTGCCTGAAGTGTCTTTAGGCCATTCCAATAGGGGGGGGGGGGTTCTCCTTCTAGTGCACAGTAGAATTGTAAATGGGCCGACCCAACAATGTCATGCTCATAACTGTGCTTGAACTACAACAGGGAACTGCTGCTCTTTCTTTCCTAATACTCACAATCGTCATTTTCCTCTTCTTCTTTTGTATGTTTGTCACACTCTTGTGACCCGCTATTTCCGGGGTGCCTTGATAGTCGAAGCAGACTTTGTGCTGTTGAAGCTAAAGAGGTGAGCAGAGTAAGTCTGATTCCCTGTAAGGACTTCTCTGTTGACATCCACCCCTTGGCGCTCATATAACCGTATGCAGTTGAGAGCCCTGTAAAACCTGTACTATTTTCGTTTTAGTAGAGGTTTTACGGTGCTCGCAACTGCATAAGGTCATTTGAGCGCCAGAAGATTAGAGGTGTTACAAGAGAGTAACAAACATAAAAAAGAAGAAGGGGAGATAAAGACGATAGATGTTTCATAGGAAAAAAGAAGTAAACCACACCAGAGCACCCGCCAACCACCCACAACCTCTATTATAAAACAAAACCTTCTCTCCCCAGCCTGGCAAAGAGATCACTCACGTCGACGGAAAATCCTTACTCGGCCTGAGCTGTGATGAGGCAGAGTCAATATTGCAGCTGTCCTTCAGCATCAAGACCCCAGTCAACATGGAGCTGAGACTTCGGCGCTCATGAGAAACTGCAGCTAGAGAGCATAATAATCCATAGATTTGTATTGTGATGTCTGAGACTGGGCACTATTGTTGACGTAATTCGGTTCACCTTGGAGTGCACTGTTTGGAACCAAGTGAAGGCAAAGAGAGTACATAACAAGACAGTCCACTCAGCCAAAAAAGTGTCCGCCGGAAGTCCGCTCTTTGCTTCAGATGGCGCCACCGAATTTTGAGGACACTTTTTTGATTGGCTCGAAGAGAGGAGTGGACCCTCTTGTTATGTAGACTCTTTGGTGAAGGGTAAAGAGGGAAAAGTTGCGAACATACTCGACTACAGCGAGACGAGTGGTTTTGGCTTCCCTTTGCATGTATGTCCACTGTTTCTTATACAGACTTCAACAAAAGTTAAGGACCACTTTGGCAGACAGTCCTAATTTGTTTTAATATCCGAAAAAAAAAGACAGTAAGAAATGTTTCAAAAGTTTTTGCTCTGAAAGTGTTAATGGGTTACCAATGCGTACTGCAATGCTTCCTAAAGGAACAAAACCACCACGTGCAGCACGGAAATCCTCGGTGAATTGTAGCCAAATTTACTGGGGGGGGGGGGGGGTCGATTTGTGTGCGACACCAAGGACTTTCCGCAGTTAAAATTTCTGGTGCGTGCGGTCTCGAACTGTGCTCACTTTGGGGGCAGTATATAAGCCACCGTTTGCGCAAAATCCGGTATCGCACCAACATACCACCAAGACTAAAGCTGAGAGACTTTGATAGTGCCAGAGCTATAGCATGGCTGGAAGATGGAGTTGGGAGTCCGAAAAGTAGCCAGAAGGCTTGCAGTGTCTCACTCTGTCATCGTCCGCCTGAGACAGTGCCATCAAACCACTGGATCAGTCCAAGAACGCCCACGTGCAGGTCGACCCAAGAAGACCACTCAGGGTGTTTGCAAGAGGTCCTTAGCTTTTGTTGAAGTTTGTACTTATAGAGAGAGAGCAAAGAGTGGTGACCACGAAAGCGCCCGGTATAGGATGTTGTAATTCAAGTCTGGGGTTTAAGTATCACCAAGCGATAAAATGGTTCTCAGACCTTTTCAAGAATACCTTCTCGTGGGTCTTTCTTCAGACGAGAGAGTTACCTAAAAAGCCAAAAAGGCTATATTAAAGACTTTGTGGCAGTGATGTCGCCCACGAAAACGAACGGGGGCTGCGTGGGACGCTGAATCTCAAGGGCAAGACATGCGCAGTTGAGCAGACGAGTGAGTACTTTTCGAGACTCATGTGGGGGCTTCTCGGTGGTCTAAGGCTGAAATTATACTGCCACACACAACTGAAGTACGCCGTGACAAAAGTCGTGCTCTCCTCTTTATTTCATATCGGTGATTTCCCTGACACGACTAGACTTTTTACACGGTCGGACTGAGTAGCGCTGCCCTCTGGGACACCACTTCTGACCTTGCAGCTCGTCCGTATCGCGGCGCACTTCAGTTGTGCGGTGCAGTACATTTTCAGCCCTCGGAGACAATCTACTTGCTAGCACCAAAGATTCTCTACTATCTTTGTTTGCACTGAAATATGGGTTCTAGGCGGTGTTATATTACTAGAGCTCGCGGGGAGCAGGGTAGGAACCCGATTGTTAATGTAAGTGGGGGGAGGGGGGGGGGGCGCCGGCCATGCCTATGAGGGTGAGAAGGCCCCCATGTCTGACACGTGTGACGTAATTGCCGCGAGCTCTTGTATTATATATAAAACCTCTTTGCTCGAAAGCACTGACAGGGTGGTCCACACATGTTCTTATATGGGAGGAAGGAAATCAGTGCGTAACTGCAAAGACTGTTTCACAGTTCATAACGACATGACATACATAATTTTGTTTTCGTTCACACGATGACATAGACTATGACCTCTAATCCACACACTTCCAAAATGTTTTTTAAAAGGGAGAAATTATTCCTGCTTGTACCAGAAGACAATTCTTGAAGCACTCTATTTGTTGTTTTAGTAAAGGTTTTACGGCGCTTGCAACTGCATAAGGTCATATGAGCGCCAAGGGGTGGATGCCAACAGAGAAGCCATTACAGGGAATCAGACTTACTCTGCTCACCTCTCTTGCTTCAACAGCACAAAGTCTGCCTAGACTATCAAGGCACCCCAGATATAGCGGGTCACAAGAGTATGACAAACAGAAAGAAGTAGATCTAGTTCTAGAGGGAAAATGACGATAGTTAGGATTAGGAAAGAAAAAGCAGCAGTTCCCTGTTGATGTTCAGGCACAGTTATGAGCATGACATTGCTGAATCAGCCCATTTACAATTACATTTCTACTGTGCATAAGAATATGGCTATTGTCCCCCCCTTTGGGAATGGCTCAAAGACACTTCAGTCTGTAGGCCTAGCACCTCCTCGGGGGGTAAGCACTTTGTAGTTTGCATATACAACATTCAAGAGCGAAAACAAAAATCTGTAGGCCCTATGAAAAAAAGAAAAACAACTCCTTAGCAATGCAGTCCCGCATGAAGTACTTCCTTTGCAATATTTATCACTATCTTATTATCATGATTATTGTTATCATTATCATCATCATTATTATTACTATCATTGTTATTATTATTATTATTATTATTATTATTATTATTATTATTATTTATTATTCATTATTATTATTACTATTATTATCATTGTTGTTATTGTTGTTGTTGGTATCATCATCGTTATCGTTATTTTTATTATTACCATTATTATTATCATTTAATGTTGTTAACATTATTATTATTATCACCATGTATAGAGTAACATTCCCCTCTGCATCATCTGTGATGCTTAATCCTATTTATCGAAATGTATCGTTCATTACAAAGTTTCCAATCCATAGTGTCCGTTGCCTATACATCTATATAGATAATATATCATGTAACAACTAAACATAATGTAACAAACTGTAATAATGTAACATTTACTGATAAAACATTTAATGTTGGCGAACACAATGCATATCATGACATACACATTTTACCTTACTTTGAAAGCCTCACCAAAGACGAGATGCCATATTTGAGTGATCAAGCTGTGTAGATCTAATACATTTGTGTGTTGAGAGTAGATTTCCTTCGTAACGCTGTCTTCTGTTGATGTTCAGATTACGTACAGAGACTAGAAATGTGATGCATTTTACATATTATTAAGGCTATGTAGTGTGGATTAACATCTGATTTACAGAGTCTCCTCTCTCTCTCTCTTTCTCTCTCTCTCTCTCTCTCTCTCTCTCTCCTTCCACCTTTCAAGGTATCTTTTGAGTTAGTGTTAAAGGCAATAATGAATTAAAGAATGAGTTGGCTAGTTTGTTTGAGTTTTGGTTGTTGTTTTTTTCGGGGGGGGGGGGGGGGCTGGGGAGTATAAGAGTTTAATATGTTCCTTAACTTGGATATTTCATTTCTCAAGGTGTAGCATTGGGCATGGTAACAAGTGAAAAAAGAGAGACACAGAGAGAAAGAGAGAGGGAAAGAGAGAGAGAAAGACATGTTAGATCTAAATAGTTTTAAAAACTCATCAGAAGTAAGAAATCTCTTTGTCTGGTTCGATTTTGTGCGTCTGGCGTGTGGTGAAAGTCTGTTGCTTGGGTCTGTTGTTATTGTTTTCATGTGTGTTTCTGTAAAGTAAAGCTATCCCTTGAGTTGATTGTTTTGTATATCAGAAACCATGGATGTGAGACCTACGTCAATTTAACAAAGCTAATTATGTGTCTTCCACTTCCAGTAACATTTTCCTAATCTGACGTTTATTCTTCGCACAGCAGGGTTGCCATTTTCTGAATTCCCCACAACGGGTTGTTTGGGGGGGCTTTTTTTTGGTAATGGATATAGTGACAGCTCGCCTGGTGTATAGCAATCACTCTGCGAAATGTTCATAATTCGCCACTCCTCGCCTGATGTATAGCAATCACTCTGCGGAATTTTCTTGATTTGCCACTCTATTGGTCCTCTTCTTTATCAGAAATGAAAGTCAGATCGGAGTTTCCTCTTGTTAAAGAAACGTGGCAGTCGAATCGCCTGTATGCTTCCCAGGAAGTTGAGGTTGTTTCAGAATGCTCTCAGGTCTGTTGGGGTAATAGAATAAATTGTGAAGCGCGTACAGCTTGCTGTTGAGCGGGGATTTGCGCTATACAAATGCGATATTATTATTATTATTTTTTTTTTTTTTTAATTTTTTTTTTAAAAAATTATTATTATTATTATTATTATTATTATTATTATTATTATTATAAGACAATATTGCTCCTCTTAACTCTTAGCAAATATGGTTCAGTGTGATCGAATCAAGTTTGATTCAGTCTGAGTGAAAGAGAAGTGCTCGTTTACGTTATAACGGCCATTTAGCGCCCTAATGAAGACAGACAGAAACAAGAAAGAGAAAGTAGGATCAGATCAGCCATGAGTGCCTCCCACCCCTATCCCCTCTTGCCCCCCCCCCCACCCCTCCCCCTCCCTCCCTATTGCCCCTGTCCACCCCCGCCTAAACCATCTTCAGTCAAAGTGTTCTCGCTTTGAATTTTCTGTACACTTTCATATCATGACTGCAATTATACTCCGACAAGTATTTTTTTATTCATACAACGCGGGCAAACTGTTCAACATGTTCTAACTCCACAAAGCTAGGCTAGATTTTTTCAAGAGAAAGAGAGGGCGGGGGGGAGATAAATAGAGAGAGAGAGAGAGAGAGAGAGAGAGAGAGAGAGAGAGAGAGAGAGAGAGAGAGCGAGAGAGGGGGGATAGATAGATAGAGTGAAAGAACGAGAGGGGGGGGGGGAGATAGAGAGATAGGGGGGGAGATAAAAAGAGAGAGGAAGAGAGAGAAAGAGGGAGACAGAAACACAGAGAGAGTGAGAGAGAGAAAGAGAGAGAGAGAGAGAGAGAGAGAGAGAGAGAGAGAGAGAGAGAGAGAGAGAGAGAGAGAGAGAGAGAACAACATGTTTCATTCTCTTTTAACAATTGTAAGTACCGCTACATAGATCAGGCCTACTTTTGGTATCTTTTCTTGCCTTTTTCAACATTAAGAATATGGATTTTAATTTTGAGGACACTTTTTTTAAAGGACATGCTACCATTACCACAGAACCCTGTACGGAAAATGTCATTTATCTTATCCTACCTTATCTGAAGAAACTACAATTCATTTGTGAGGCAGCGTGGTGAAATCAGGCGCTCGTCAAAATACAGAAAATCGGACAAACAGGCACTTTTTCCGCCAGTTTGGACATTTTTTTTTATCGAATTTGTATTTTTTGGCCCTACCTCTTTTATATCCATATAAAAACATTTCCCCACGTAAATTTTAACGGAAAATATTAATTAAAGGCTCAAAATAATATGTCATTTTTCTATTTTCAAGGACTCTTTAGCTATTGGAGTTACTTAACATTTGCGGCCATTTTCATGCTACTTTCATCACTGAAACCAGGCGACCTCACTTCCTTCAATCGCAAATATCTTGAGTTCTATTTAAGATAGATGGATATTTATTTCATTGGAAGCAAGGCAAATAAATCAGCTTTTATAAGACCAATAACTCTACATGCCCCAAAAATTTACGAGTGCCTGATTCCCCAACGTGGTGACACTTTTTTTTAAAAATCAAAATTTTAGGCATAATACATCTGGACAGTAGGTCAACGGTGAATTCTCATCGAAGATGATAACAGGTGTTTTAAAAAAGTATTGCTCTGTTAAGACAAATTGATACAAGTCATTGTGCAAAAGCTGAAGAGTCTATGTTTGTTAGTTTAGGAAACAGTAATTGACAGTAAGTTGCGCCACGAATTTTGAACAATACTATAATGAAATAGTAAAGAATCTTTATTAGCATGTCCTTACTATTGTAAGGCTGTCCCCATTGTTTTATGCACCCCGCATAATTTAGCAAAATGGTATCATTATTTGCTTATTTTCTGATTATTTTTTGTTAAAATTGACAGAATCGCATAATTTCACATTTTTGGGCTCAGTTTGCCTAATTTCATAATTTATTATTTTTTGCTTACACCACACACCACCGGGTCTTCCCACAAGTCAGGTGATGAGAAAGCAGCAACTTGCCCCATTGTTGTGAAAACAATCTGCGTGTCTTTCTTGTCGTGTCATGGTCTAGACGGTCATATAATCATAATCATTTTTTTACATGTCCATTAGTTTGAACACAAACACAGGGAAGCTAAACCATTGAGAGAGAGAGAGAGAGAGAGAGAGAGAGAGAGAGAGAGAGAGAGAGAGAGAAGGGGAGAGGGAGAAAGAGACCGCCTAGCCGTGGCCGTTGTAATCATTATTATCATTACGAAGGTCACTGCTTGCTGTGGGCCGAAGCCTGAGCGGCCGGTGTGCCAGCCCACAAGCAAGGTGTGTAGTTCTTGGGCTGCGCTGCCTGATTTATGATCGCCTAGGTCATGGTACATGAGAGATTAGCCCTATCCGTGCATCATGTTTTACTATTGTATCCATACGATGTGGGGGAACTCTGTGCCAGCACTTTCCAAAGAGGAAATTTACTCGTTAATCCGATCCGTACGCTTTGCATAGCAGTCTATCAAAATTATTTTTTGAGAAATACTGAAAGTTTCAAAGAGATCTTCGCGCAAGATGTAGGCCTATTCTAAAATGTGAAGAATACAACTACAACCCCGGAGGTACAAAATGACCCCTGGCGTACGGATAATGTTAAAACATTAAAATTTATCGTAGACGACTAAAACTTGTACAGGTTATTACGTCTGTGTAAACACAAAGTACACTTTTTATTATAAACAAATAAATAATGTGTATATAATGCAGGAGTGTGTTTTGTTTTGTTTTTTAATTTACCAAACGTGTGTACTTTTCAGCTTTTTCTTTCCTGATTTCTTAAATATTTCAGTTAGGATTCTTAACTGAAATTTAAGAAAAGTTAAACGTAGACACATAAAATTCGATTAAGAAATCAAGCCTAATCTGCAGATGGTGTGTGATGAGTGGAGTTGAAACATGTAGCCTAACAATACATTGTAACTTCTGGACTGGTTTTCTTCAACTTCATGAACTGTGCACAGATAGCCTACACTACCGTTCACAAATGCTGAACAAGTGGATCTTGTTGTGGTGGTGATTTTATTTTAATGTACATTGTATTGTAGTAGGATAGTAGGTAGTACGGTACACTTTTAATGCCAGTCCTATACAGATTCTAGACTAAGCAACATTAAATCCACTGGGTTCTTCTTGTGCTTTGTTTATATTATCTACATGTAGGCCTATTTATTTATTTTTTTAATTTATTTTAATTTTATTCTTTATTTCTTATTTATTTAAATTTAAATTTTATTCTTTATTTCTTATTTATTTTAATTTTAATTTTATTCTTTATTTCTTATTTATTTTAATTTTAATTTTATTCTTTATTTCTTATTTATTTTAATTTTAATTTTATTCTTTATTTCTTATTTATTTATTTGTTTATTTTATTCTTTATTTATTCTTTATTTATTTATTTATTTAATTAATTAATTAATTTTTTAAAATTATTATTATTATTTTTTAATATAGATCTATATATATTTTTAAAAGCTGTATCGTTGTTTTTTGTGGCTTAAAAAAAAAAGAACTAAAGAGAAAGTAACTGAAACGATTAGCTCTAGGGTTATTGTAAGTTGTGAGCCCTTCCTTCACCACCAACGCGCACGCACACACACACACACACGCGCGCACACACACACGCGCGCACACACACACGCACACACACATACATACCTTAATTATAAAGACGCACGAAACGAAACGAAACGGACAAAAAGACATATTTCAAGTGGCTGCCTCCATTTGCTGAGTCAAACTGATAAACTTCAGGCATTAAAGAAAGTTAAAGTTGTAACAAAGAGGTTTACAATTCTACTATGCTTGAACGAGAAATATCCCCCCTTTGGGAATGGCCTAAAGACACTTCAGTCAGTGGCACTACCCCGGGGGGTAAATTCCTTATGTTGGGAGAATTTTTATCGAGTATCTCTGCAAGGACATTGTACCACCCTCAGCCCAGGTTGGCCCTGACTGAAAACCTGCCTCCGAAATGAATTAAACTGTGTTGATGGGGGTGTGAAATATCTATGCTTAACCCTATCCATATGTTGTGTTTTACTATCGTATCCATACGACAGGGGGAACTCTGTGCCCCCACTTTCCAAGGAGGAAATTTACTCGTTATTCCGATTCATACGCTTTGCATAGCAGTCAGTCAAATTGATTTTTTGAGAAATACTGAAAGTTTCAAAGAGATCTTCGCAGTCGCACTAGAAGTATTCTAAAATGTGAAGAATACAACCCCAGGCGTATGGATAGCATTAAGAAAAAAAAAAAAGATAAGATGAAACATGACGTGGAGACTACATCAGACTGCTGCCTCTTTTAGTCTCGGTGTGTTAAACTAGTTAAAGCATCTCATGATCTGTCCTGACCAAAGACGAGAAAAAATCGAAAGTCTTAACAATTATGACAAAAAGGAAATAATAAAAACACCTGGTTTGTTTGTTTTTGTTTGTTTGAGTAAAGAGAAGCACATCGACACCAAGATGGTCATTTAGTGCTGGGAAATAGTAAGACAGACAGACAGAAACAACAGAGGGGAAGTAAAAAAGTAGGACCTACCAGTAACACCCTCCAACCACCCGCAAAAAAACACCTGGAAAGATCCAAGCTGGCATGTAAGTATATAACACATCTTTATTAATTAAACATCGCAGAATTTCATCATAATAGTCAGACACCTTCTACAAACATGAGCACCAAACAAATACCATGGATTAAAATGTACGAAATAAGACAAACAGAAGTACACTTCTACATTGAACAAATTATTTCTCTATTTCTGAAACACCTGAAAGAATGAGAACACTGTTGTATATTGAAATAATATAATAATAATAACAATAATAATAATACTTATAACAATAACAAAA
>NW_004798112.1:121424-122666 GCF_000002075.1 Aplysia californica | reverse complement strand
TCTCTTTTAACAATTGTAAGTACCGCTACATAGATCAGGCCTACTTTTGGTATCTTTTCTTGCCTTTTTCAACATTAAGAATATGGATTTTAATTTTAACGACACTTTTTTTAAAGGACATGCTACCATTACCACTGAACCCTGTAGTGTAGAGTCAAGAAGAAAAAACCCCCCACAGGACAAGAAAATGTCATTTATCTTATCCTACCTTATCTGAAGAAACTACAATTCATTTGTGAGGCAGCGTGGTGAAATCAGGCGCTCGTCAAAATACAGAAAATCGGACAAACAGGCACTTTTTCCGCCAGTTTGGACATTTTCTTTTTTTATCGAATTTGTATTTTTTGGCCCTACCTCTTTTATATCCATATAAAAACATTTCCCCACGTAAATTTTAACGGAAAATATTAATTAAAGGCTCAAAATAATATGTCATTTTTCTATTTTCAAGGACTCTTTAGCTATTGGAGTTACTTAACATTTGCGGCCATTTTCATGCTACTTTCACCACTGAAACAAGGCGACCTCATTTCCTTCAATCGCAAATATCTTGCGTTCTATTTCTATTCAAGATAGATGGATATTTATTTCATTGGAAGCAAGGCAAAAAAATCAGCTTTTATTATACCAATAACTCTACATGCCCCAAAAATTTATGAGTGCCTGATTCCACCACGTGGTGACACTTTTTCTAAAAAATCAAAATTTTAGGCATAATGCATCTGGACAGTAGGTCAACGGTGAATTCTCATCAAAGATGATAACAGGTGTTTTAAAAAAAGTATTGGTCTGTTAAGACAAATTGATACAAGTCATTGTGCAAAAGCTGAAGAGTCTATGTTTGTTAGTTTAGGAAACAGTAATTGACAGTAAGTTGCGCCACGAATTTTGAACAATACTATAATGAAATAGTAAAGAATCTTTATTAGCATGTCCTTACTATTGTAAGGCTGTCCCCATTGTTTTATGCACCCCGCATAATTTAGCAAAATGGTATCATTATTTGCTTATTTTCTGATTATTTTTTGTTAAAATTGACAGAATCGCATAATTTCACATTTTTGGGCTCAGTTTGCCTAATTTCATAATTTATGTTTTTGTGCTTTAAACGGCGGGGACAGACTGGAGTCTTACACCACACACCACCGGGTCTTCCCACAAGTCAGGTGATGAGAAAGCAGCAACTTGCCCCATTGTTGTGAAAACAATCTGCGTGTCTTTCTTGTCGTGTCATGGTCTAGA
>NW_004798112.1:51966-121324 GCF_000002075.1 Aplysia californica | reverse complement strand
GGCAGTATATAAGCCACCGTTTGCGCAAAATCCGGTATCGCACCAACATACCACCAAGACTAAAGCTGAGAGACTTTGATAGTGCCAGAGCTATAGCATGGCTGGAAGATGGAGTTGGGAGTCCGAAAAGTAGCCAGAAGGCTTGCAGTGTCTCACTCTGTCATCGTCCGCCTGAGACAGTGCCATCAAACCACTGGATCAGTCCAAGAACGCCCACGTGCAGGTCGACCCAAGAAGACCACTCAGGGTGTTTGCAAGAGGTCCTTAGCTTTTGTTGAAGTGTGTACTTATAGAGAGAGAGCAAAGAGTGGTGACCACGAAAGCGCCCGGTATAGGATGTTGTAATTCAAGTCTGGGGTTTAAGTATCACCAAGCGATAAAATGGTTCTCAGACCTTTTCAAGAATACCTTCTCGTGGGTCTTTCTTCAGACGAGAGAGTTACCTAAAAAGCCAAAGAGGTTATATTAAAGTACTAGAGTTCGTGGCAGTGATGTCCCCCACGAAAACGAACGGGGGCTGCGTGTGCCCAAACTGGGATGCTGAATCTCAAGGGCAAAACATGCGCAGTTCAGTAGACGAGTGAGTACTTTTCGAGACTCATGTGGGGGCTTCTCGGTGGTCTAAGGCTGAAATTATACTGCCACACACAACTGAAGTACGCCGTGAAAAAAGTCGTGCTCTCCTCTTTATTTCATATCGGTGATTTCCCTGACACGACTAGACTTTTTACACGGTCGGACTGAGTAGCGCTGCCCTCTGGGACACCACTTCTGACCTTGCAGCTCCTCCGTATCGCGGCGCACTTCAGTTGTGTGTGGCAGTACATTTTCAGCCCTCGGAGACAATCTACTTGCTTGCACCAAAGATTTTGTACTATCTTTGTTTGCACTGAAATATGGGTTCTAGGCGGTGTTATATTACTAGAGCTCGCGGGGAGCAGGGTAGGAACCCGATTGTTAATGTAAGTGGGGGGAGGGGGGGGGGCGCCGGCCATGCCTATGAGGGTGAGAAGGCCCCCATGTCTGACACGTGTGATGTAATTGCCGCGAGCTCTTGTATTATATATAAAACCTCTTTGCTCGAAAGCACTGACAGGGTGGTCCACACACACATGTTCTTACATGGGAGGAAGGAAATCAGTGCGTAACTGCAAAGACTGTTTCACAGTTCATACCGACATGACATACATCATTTTGTTTTCGTTCACACGATGACATAGACTATGACCTCTAATCCACACACTTCCAAAATGTTTTTTAAAAGGGAGAAATTATTCCTGCTTGTACCAGAAGACAATTCTTGAAGCACTCTATTTGTTGTTTTAGTAAAGGTTTTACGGCGCTTGCAACTCCATAAGGTCATATGAGCGCCAAGGGGTGGATGCCAATAGAGAAGCCATTACAGGGAATCAGACTTACTCTGCTCACCTCTCTTGCTTCAACAGCACAAAGTCTGCCTAGACTATCAAGGCACCCCAGATATAGCGGGTCACAAGAGTATGACAAACAGAAAGAAGTAGATCTAGTTCTAGAGGGAAAATGACGATAGTTAGGATTAGGAAAGAAAAAGCAGCAGTTCCCTGTTGATGTTCAGGCACAGTTATGAGCATGACATTGCTGAATCAGCCCATTTACAATTACATTTCTACTGTGCATAAGAATATGGCTATTGTCCCCCCCTTTGGGAATGGCTCAAAGACACTTCAGTCTGTAGGCCTAGCACCTCCTCGGGGGGTAAGCACTTTGTAGTTTGCATATACAACATTCAAGAGCGAAAACAAAAATCTGTAGGCCCTATGAAAAAAAGAAAAACAACTCCTTAGCAATGCAGTCCCGCATGAAGTACTTCCTTTGCAATATTTATCACTATCTTATTATCATGATTATTGTTATCATTATCATCATCATTATTATTACTATCATTGTTATTATTATTATTATTATTATTATTATTATTATTATTATTATTTATTATTCATTATTATTATTACTATTATTATCATTGTTGTTATTGTTGTTGTTGGTATCGTCATCGTTATCGTTATTTTTATTATTACCATTATTATTATCATTTAATGTTGTAATCATTATTATTATTATCACCATGTATAGAGTAACATTCCCCTCTGCATCATCTGTGATGCTTAATCCTATTTATCGAAATGTATCGTTCATTACAAAGTTTCCAATCCATAGTGTCCGTTGCCTATACATCTATATAGATAATATATCATGTAACAACTAAACATAATGTAACAAACTGTAATAATGTAACATTTACTGATAAAACATTTAATGTTGGCGAACACAATGCATATCATGACATACACATTTTACCTTACTTTGAAAGCCTCACCAAAGACGAGATGCCATATTTGAGTGATCAAGCTGTGTAGATCTAATACATTTGTGTGTTGAGAGTAGATTTCCTTCGTAACGCTGTCTTCTGTTGATGTTCAGATTACGTACAGAGACTAGAAATGTGATGCATTTTACATATTATTAAGGCTATGTAGTGTGGATTAACATCTGATTTACAGAGTCTCCTCTCTCTCTCTCTTTCTCTCTCTCTCTCTCTCTCTCTCTCTCTCCTTCCACCTTTCAAGGTATCTTTTGAGTTAGTGTTAAAGGCAATAATGAATTAAAGAATGAGTTGGCTAGTTTGTTTGAGTTTTGGTTGTTGTTTTTTTCGGGGGGGGGGGGGGGGGGGGAGTATTATAAGAGTTTAATATGTTCCTTAACTTGGATATTTCATTTCTCAAGGTGTAGTTTTGGGCATGGTAACAAGTGAAAAAAGAGAGACAGAGAGAGAAAGAGAGAGGGAAAGAGATAAGAAAGACATGTTAGATCTAAGTAGTTTTAAAAACTCATCAGAAGTAAGAAATCTCTTTGTCTGGTTCGATTTTGTGCGTCTGGCGTGTGGTGAAAGTCTGTTGCTTGGGTTTGTTGTTCTTGTTTTCGTGTGTGTTTCTGTAAAGTAAAGTTATCCCTTGAGTTGATTGTTTTGCATATCAGAAACCATGGATGTGAGACCTACGTCAATTTAACAAAGCTAATTATGTGTCTTCCACTTCCAGTAACATTTTCCTAATCTGACGTTTATTCTTCGCACAGCAGGGTTGCCATTTTCTGAATTCCCCACAACGGGTTGTTTGGGGGGGCTTTTTTTTGGTAATGGATATAGTGACAGCTCGCCTGGTGTATAGCAATCACTCTGCGAAATGTTCATAATTCGCCACTCCTCGCCTGATGTATAGCAATCACTCTGCGGAATTTTCTTGATTTGCCACTCTATTGGTCCTCTTCTTTATCAGAAATGAAAGTCAGATCGGAGTTTCCTCTTGTTAAAGAAACGTGGCAGTCGAATCGCCTGTATGCTTCCCAGGAAGTTGAGGTTGTTTCAGAATGCTCTCAGGTCTGTTGGGGTAATAGAATAAATTGTGAAGCGCGTACAGCTTGCTGTTGAGCGGGGATTTGCGCTATACAAATGCGATATTATTATTATTATTTTTTTTTTTTTTTAATTTTTTTTTTAAAAAATTATTATTATTATTATTATTATTATTATTATTATTATTATTATAAGACAATATTGCTCCTCTTAACTCTTAGCAAATATGGTTCAGTGTGATCGAATCAAGTTTTATTCAGTCTGAGTGAAAGAGAAGTGCTCGTTTACGTTATAACGGCCATTTAGCGCCCCAATGAAGACAGACAGAAACAAGAAAGAGAAAGTAGGATCAGATCAGCCATGAGTGCCTCCCACCCCTATCCCCTCTTGCCCCCCACCCCTCCCCCTCCCTCCCTATTGCCCCTGTCCACCCCCGCCTAAACCATCTTCAGTCAAAGTGTTCTCGCTTTGAATTTTCTGTACACTTTCATATCATGACTGCAATTATACTCCGACAAGTATTTTTTTATTCTTACAACGCGGGCAAACTGTTCAACATGTTCTAACTCCACAAAGCTAGGCTAGATTTTTTCAAGAGAAAGAGAGGGCGGGGGGGAGATAAATAGAGAGAGAGAGAGAGAGAGAGAGAGAGAGAGAGAGAGAGAGAGAGAGAGAGAGAGCGAGAGAGGGGGATAGATAGATAGAGTGAAAGAACGAGAGGGGGGGGGGGAGATAGAGAGATAGGGGGAGAGATAAATAGAGAGAGGAAGAGAGAGAAAGAGGGAGACAGAAACACAGAGAGAGTGAGTGAGAGAGAGAGAGAGAGAGAGAGAGAGAGAGAGAGAGAGAGAGAGAGAGAGAGAGAGAGAGAGAGAGAGAGAGAGAACAACATGTTTCATTCTCTTTTAACAATTGTAAGTACCGCTACATAGATCAGGCCTACTTTTGGTATCTTTTCTTGCCTTTTTCAACATTAAGAATATGGATTTTAATTTTAACGACACTTTTTTTAAAGGACATGCTACCATTACCACAGAACCCTGTACGGAAAATGTCATTTATCTTATCCTACCTTATCTGAAGAAACTACAATTCATTTGTGAGGCAGCGTGGTGAAATCAGGCGCTCGTCAAAATACAGAAAATTGGACAAACAGGCACTTTTTCCGCCAGTTTGGACATTTTTAAAAATCGAATTTGTATTTTTTGGCCCTACCTCTTTTATATCCATATAAAAACATTTCCCCACGTAAATTTTAACGGAAAATATTAATTAAAGGCTCAAAATAATATGTCATTTTTCTATTTTCAAGGACTCTTTAGCTATTGGAGTTACTTAACATTTGCGGCCATTTTCATGCTACTTTCACCACTGAAACAAGGCGACCTCATTTCCTTCAATCGCAAATATCTTGCGTTCTATTTAAGATAGATGGATATTTATTTCATTGGAAGCAAGGCAAAAAAATCAGCTTTTATTATACCAATAACTCTACATGCCCCAAAAATTTACGAGTGCCTGATTCCCCAACGTGGTGACACTTTTTTTTAAAAATCAAAATTTTAGGCATAATACATCTGGACAGTAGGTCAACGGTGAATTCTCATCGAAGATGATAACAGGTGTTTTAAAAAAGTATTGCTCTGTTAAGACAAATTGATACAAGTCATTGTGCAAAAGCTGAAGAGTCTATGTTTGTTAGTTTAGGAAACAGTAATTGACAGTAAGTTGCGCCACGAATTTTGAACAGTACTATAATGAAATAGTAAAGAATCTTTATTAGCATGTCCTTACTATTGTAAGGCTGTCCCCATTGTTTTATGCACCCCGCATAATTTAGCAAAATGGTATCATTATTTGCTTATTTTCTGATTATTTTTTGTTAAAATTGACAGAATCGCATAATTTCACATTTTTGGGCTCAGTTTGCCTAATTTCATAATTTATTATTTTTTGCTTACACCACACACCACCGGGTCTTCCCACAAGTCAGGTGATGAGAAAGCAGCAACTTGCCCCATTGTTGTGAAAACAATCTGCGTGTCTTTCTTGTCGTGTCATGGTCTAGATGGTCATATAATCATAATAATTTTTTTTACATGTCCATTAGTTTGAACACAAACACAGGGAAGCTAAACCATTGAGAGAGAGAGAGAGAGAGATAGAGAGAGAGAGAGAGAGAGAGAGAGAGAGAGAGAGAGAGAGAGAGAGAGAGAGAGAAGGGGGGGAGAGAGAGAGAGAGGGGGGGTTGAGAGGAGAGAGAGAGAGAGAGAGAGAGAGAGAGAGAGAGATTGAGAGGGAGAGAGAGAGGAGGGAGAGATTGAGAGGGAGGGAGAGAGAGAGAGAGAGAGAGAGAGAGAGAGAGAGAGAGAGAGAGAGAGAGAGAGAGAGAGAGAGAGAAGGGGAGAGGGAGAAAGAGACCGCCTAGCCGTGGCCGTTGTAATCATTATTATCATTACGAAGGTCACTGCTTGCTGTGGGCCGAAGCCTGAGCGGCCGGTGTGCCAGCCCACAAGCAAGGTGTGTAGTTCTTGGGCTGCGCTGCCTGATTTATGATCGCCTAGGTCATGGTACATGAGAGATTAGCCCTATCCGTGCATCATGTTTTACTATTGTATCCATACGACGTGGGGGAACTCTGTGCCAGCACTTTCCAAAGAGGAAATTTACTCGTTAATCCGATCCGTACGCTTTGCATATATAGCAGTCTATCAAAATTATTTTTTGAGAAATACTGAAAGTTTCAAAGAGATCTTCGCGCAAGATGTATTCTAAAATGTGAAGAATACAACCCCGGAGGTACAAAATGACCCCTGGCGTACGGATAATGTTAAAACATTAAAATTTATCGTAGACGACTAAAACTTGTACAGGTTATTACGTCTGTGTAAACACAAAGTACAAATTTTATTATAAACAAATAAATAATGTGTATATAATGCAGGAGTGTGTTTTGTTTTGTTTTTTAATTTACCAAACGTGTGTACTTTTCAGCTTTTTCTTTCCTGATTTCTTAAATATTTCAGTTAGGATTCTTAACTGAAATTTAAGAAAAGTTAAACGTAGACACATAAAATTCGATTAAGAAATCAAGCCTAATCTGCGGATGGTGTGTGATGAGTGGAGTTGAAACATGTAGCCTAACAATACATTGTAACTTCTGGACTGGTTTTCTTCAACTTCATGAACTGTGCACAGATAGCCTACACTACGGTTCACAAATGCTGAACAAGTGGATCTTGTTGTGCTGGTGATTTTATTTTAATGTACATTGTATTGTAGTAGGATAGTAGGTAGTACGGTACACTTTTAATGCCAGTCCTATACAGATTCTAGACTAAGCAACATTAAATCCACTGGGTTCTTCTTGTGCTTTGTTTATATTATCTACATGTAGGCCTATTTATTTATTTTTTTAATTTATTTTAATTTTATTCTTTATTTCTTATTTATTTAAATTTAAATTTTATTCTTTATTTCTTATTTATTTTAATTTTAATTTTATTCTTTATTTCTTATTTATTTTAATTTTAATTTTATTCTTTATTTCTTATTTATTTTAATTTTAATTTTATTCTTTATTTCTTATTTATTTATTTGTTTATTTTATTCTTTATTTATTCTTTATTTATTTATTTATTTAATTAATTAATTAATTTTTTAAAATTATTATTATTATTTTTTAATATAGATCTATATATATTTTTAAAAGCTGTATCGTTGTTTTTTGTGGCTTAAAAAAAAAAGAACTAAAGAGAAAGTAACTGAAACGATTAGCTCTAGGGTTATTGTAAGTTGTGAGCCCTTCCTTCACCACCAACGCGCACGCACACACACACACACACGCGCGCACACACACACGCACACACACATACATACCTTAATTATAAAGACGCACGAAACGAAACGAAACGGACAAAAAGACATATTTCAAGTGGCTGCCTCCATTTGCTGAGTCAAACTGATAAACTTCAGGCATTAAAGAAAGTTAAAGTTGTAACAAAGAGGTTTACAATTCTACTATGCTTGAACGAGAAATATCCCCCCTTTGGGAATGGCCTAAAGACACTTCAGTCAGTGGCACTACCCCGGGGGGTAAATTCCTTATGTTGGGAGAATTTTTATCGAGTATCTCTGCAAGGACATTGTATCACCCTCAGCCCAGGTTGGCCCTGACTGAAAACCTGCCTCCGAAATGAATTAAACTGTGTTGATGGGGGTGTGAAATATCTATGCTTAACCCTATCCATATGTTGTGTTTTACTATCGTATCCATACGACAGGGGGAACTCTGTGCCCCCACTTTCCAAGGAGGAAATTTACTCGTTATTCCGATTCATACGCTTTGCATAGCAGTCAGTCAAATTGATTTTTTGAGAAATACTGAAAGTTTCAAAGAGATCTTCGCAGTCGCACTAGAAGTATTCTAAAATGTGAAGAATACAACCCCAGGCGTATGGATAGCATTAAGAAAAAAAAAAAAGATAAGATGAAACATGACGTGGAGACTACATCAGACTGCTGCCTCTTTTAGTCTCGGTGTGTTAAACTAGTTAAAGCATCTCATGATCTGTCCTGACCAAAGACGAGAAAAAATCGAAAGTCTTAACAATTATGACAAAAAGGAAATAATAAAAACACCTGGTTTGTTTGTTTTTGTTTGTTTGAGTAAAGAGAAGCACATCGACACCAAGATGGTCATTTAGTGCTGGGAAATAGTAAGACAGACAGACAGAAACAACAGAGGGGAAGTAAAAAAGTAGGACCTACCAGTAACACCCTCCAACCACCCGCAAAAAAACACCTGGAAAGATCCAAGCTGGCATGTAAGTATATAACACATCTTTATTAATTAAACATCGCAGAATTTCATCATAATAGTCAGACACCTTCTACAAACATGAGCACCAAACAAATACCATGGATTAAAATGTACGAAATAAGACAAACAGAAGTACACTTCTACATTGAACAAATTATTTCTCTATTTCTGAAACACCTGAAAGAATGAGAACACTGTTGTATATTGAAATAATATAATAATAATAACAATAATAATAATACTTATAACAATAACAATAATAATAATTATTATTATAATAACAGATAACATATTTTCAAATTATAGCGAATATCCCAACTGGAAAATAGGCTTTATACCCTTTATAAAAACTATAATATATTATTATAACCCATACTACTACTAATAATAATAACAGATAACATATTTCAATTCTATAGCTTATATCCAAACTGGAAATAGGCTTTACTAAAACTATACGTGTATGTATATTAATATTATTATAACCCATACTGATCCTATTACTACTATTACATATAATATGTTAAAAGTTTCTCATCCTCCTGGGTAAGCACTAAGAGAGCTGCCGTTTACAAGTGCTCAAACACCAACACACTGACAAGACCTCCCCCTGTTTAGGCAGGTATCCATTCTCACCTGAACGGGGTGAAGAAAATTACAAATTTGTGAAAAAAATGCCTTTCCCAAGGACACGTCCATCCCAGACGAAAATTCAAACCTGTGACCTTACAGTTGCATAACCACAAAACTTTTTAAAGTTTTAGTAAGAGTTTTACGGCACTTGCAACACAATAAGGTCATATAAGTGCCGAAGATAGGAAGTGTTACAAGAGAGTAACAAATACAAAAAAAGAAAAAGCAGGGGAGATAGAGAAGATAGATTTTTTAAAGGAAAGAAGGAGCAAACCACATCACAGCACCCGCCAACCACCCACATTCTCACCTGAGCGGGGGAGGGGGGGGGGGGGGGGGGGGGAAGAAAATTACAAATTTGTGAAAAATGCCTTTCCCAAGGACATGTCAATCCCAGACCAAAATTCAAACCTGTGATCTTACAGTTGCAAATCCTGCTGCATAACCACAAGACTACCTTGTCACAGTCAACAAGTAAGTTGTAATGGGAACAAGAGATAATAGAAAATAACAATTACATTTAAAGACAAATCAACGTAAAATTTGCCAGCCAGCAGTAGTATCCTTGTATCTTCCAAAATCCAAATTTCTGAACACAATGAAGCACTGACATGAAATAAATTTTTTTAAAATAATAAATTCCTGAAATAAAATGAAAGCAGAAAAACTTTGCCAGATTTCCTCTGTTATTCTACTTTTCAAAATATTTTTTAAAAGTTCAACATAAAATAAGACACAAAGATAAATGTATTCCACGAAGGATGGACGTCACACAACATGTAAACATTTGTTGCTGTTGTTGTTGTTGTTGTTAGCGATCCAGTAGTATCTGAGCGTTAACTCTTCTGCATGATGCCATTTTGTAATAGCTGGATGTCTGTTCTAATAGTTGTCTTGAGGAGTAGAGGCAGTTAGATGTGTAGGGCAGCCTGGGAAGAAAACATTCCCTCTGATTGGTAGTTTTCTACAGAAGAACAGATGATGTTCCACTGTCTCTGAGGGGTAGTCACATAGTGGGCAGGTAGCAGACAGCTTTATTCCAATTCAGTTGAGATGTTCATTGAGGGTCACAAGATGTGTTCTAAGTTGGAAGATTATGGATTGATCTCCCCTCCTAAACTCATTGATTGGATCTTTAACCAGTGGTTAATTCATGTGGCCATACATTATTCTAATTGTCATACCTGTGGCCCATGCGTTCATCCAGTTAACATTTCCTTCACAAATTTCCAGCAACATTTCAACACTTGCCAGAGTCTAAGTAAGTAATCCGCCAGTGCCATTCACATTTTGAATCAAAAAGAAAGAACCAGATATATATCTCAACAACAGGGTAAAATGATACATTATACCGCATAAAAAAGATATATTGCTAAAGCAAAAGACGTTTTTAAAACAACAAAGAGCATTTAAAATTGGATTCCCTACAACAGTAAATATTGGAAAACCACACAAAAAAACCCAGTATATGTCCAAATGACAGCGCAAAACAATTACAGTCTAATAAACAGCTCTGCTAAACCTACAAACAGTGGAAAAACACAAAGAAAAATTTCCGCTTTATAGCATTGTTTGGACTCAAAGTGATGCTTTAAAAAATTATTATGATTCTTTTTGAGCAGACAGGTGAAGGGTGAAGTGCGGTCCTTGTATCAAAATGCAGCGAAACTATTCCAACTTCCCAGGGAACATTCTGGCTCAGAAAAAAAAAAGAATTACTGAAGGTGTCTCAAACTCCTGTTCCAGACAAATGAACCAGTAGGAGAATGGAAAGTTAAGTGGGAAAGTTGTTACAAGTAACATTTTGAAAAGGGGCTCAAAAGCTAGAAAAACAGTCCACCATAAAACTTAGTCATCTTTTCACTGACTGCCATCCTCATCACTGACTCGATGAGTACCCTCGAAAACGTGAAGAAGTATATGATGTATGCAGACTGGCGAGAGACAATACAAAGCAGCAGATTCACAAGGGTGTATGGATCTTTAGCCCTGGTCATGCAGGAGTTCAAGGCAATGAACGTGCTGATAAGTTAGCCGGCCAGGCTGAGATTGGCGGCACCATGCAATTAGATCCACCAAGAGTCATGGTAGCATTTTTGTTTTAGTTGAGGTTTTACGGCGCTCTCAACTGCATAAGGTCATATGAGTGCCAGAAGACAAGAGGTGTTACAAGAGAGTAAGAGAGAAACAAACATAAAAAAGAAGAAGGGGTGATAAGGACGATAGATGTTTGATAGTAAAGACGAAGCAAACCACACCAGAGCACCCACCAACCACCCACAGGCTGAGATTGGCGGCACCATGCAATTAGATCCACCAACAGCCATGGCAGCATTGACAGAATCATTCAACGACCATAGAGAGGATGAAGGCACCACATCACACACGATGGAAACACTGAGGGATGCCGATATTTCTAGAGGGTCGCAAAGGGACAGCCACCTACAAGGAAAATCTAAAGGGACATCCAACCAGCTGATGACTCATGACTCACTGGCACGATCAGCAAACCAACCGTTTTATGGATCCCGGAGAGGAGGTACGAGCAGCTCTGGCACTATACCGCCTGCAATGATGCCTTTTCTCCAACCAAGTAAGTAATCTGGTAATCAAAAAACGTCTTGTGAAGTAAATGAAGTCAGAAAGCCAAGGATTCAAGCCTTTCAATGTCTTCTGTAGATGTAACAATCATGCCTTTTCTCAACTTTCTCTTCCATAATTAACCAGTACATTGCACAAACTGACTCATGAACACAGTGCTCCAAAGGGAATGGGACAACCTTTTCCTTCCCACTCTAAAACCCCCCACTAATTTGAGAAAAAAAAAAAGGTGAAACTGTGTAAGAAAACACTAATTTGAGCCCCAAAAAATGACGACATTGTATAAGTTTAACACCCCTATCAACACTGTTAGGCTATTTAAGGGGCACGACCTTCGAGCTTAACGTCCATCTCTGAAAGGACCGAGCCAAGTGGGAAATTTATGTAAAATGTCTTTCTCAAGGACACAAGGTCGGACCGAACTGAGGCTTGAACACCCGAACCCGCACTAATTTGAGATGGTCTCACAAGGCAAACATTGCTAATTGACATTGCATCTAAAAAAAAAAAAAAAAATGAAAGTGAGAAGCTGTAAAGAGACTTGTGTAAAAGTAAAAGCAAAAAATGAACCACCACAGTAGACAGAACAAGGAAGACACACATTTTTCCTTCTCTCCAATAAGTTTGGTAGAAGAGGACGATAACATGCTGTGATACACACAGAGTACCCAGTACAGAAAAAGTCTGTGGGCGATATTGTTGAAGTCAGATGTTTGTTCTCTCTTTACAAAGAACCGAGAAGAGCAGAACACTGAGGTGAACCTAAATAGTTTGGTCGATAAAGAGGGTTTGAGCTTGACCTTTGAGAAATCAAACAAGCTACAAAAAAAATCTCAAGCTAATAAAAACCTACTCTAATTCTGACGGTACCATGCAAATATGTCAGATACAACCATTCATAGAAGATTAACATTACAAGAAAAGATTTGTAGCCTCAAGTAAAGATTTCTACTCTCTGTATACACAACACTGCACAAATGTTTTGGGGCTCTGGCCAGTCTCTTTTTCAAACTTTTAGCCACAGTAGCATAGAAGAGAATAACGACAAACATCAAGAATCTATGGAATATTCGCTCTTTGCTAGATATATATATGGCAAAGAAATGGGATATGAATACTTTACCAGCTTTATGCTCAGCTATGATATGAAAGAACAATTGCCAAAAAGAACAGGGCATACCTTTCTCTTGATGCTCTAGCAAAATAAAACATAATACGAAAGCAGAGATAACAACATATATAAAAAGGAGATTTAGCGCCTCAAAAGTACTAATTATATCTCATTCGTACAAAACCGATTTGCAAAATGCAAGCGTCAAATACTTTTATATCCTTTGTTGCAACAACTAAAATCTGTAACATCAGTCAAAGTGTGCTGGTCTTATATCAAAGTAAACCCAGATGATGCAATTTAAACATATTTCAGCAAAGGGCCGATTTTGGCTTCAGGTGCAGGTTCACATGTGATCAAAATTCAGTCCCGCAAGTTTGTGCGTTGTGATCTGAGAAGCTGTTGGCAGACAAAACAGGGGACAGATTCGCAACAGAGTTACAATTTCAGTACGTGTCCTTTGTTCCACCCAATTTTCCAACAAACAGCTTCACCAAATAGGAAACAAAAAATATTCTGCCAACCACTCAACCCTGAATATTTTCTCACACCAGAGTCATTCTCAGTAACTCCAAATTACAGTACAATTCCTTACCATCTTCAATTCAAAGAGAGTCATTAATTTATCTGAGAATTCTTTGCTGTGCAGTCTTTCCTCCTCCACTTTCGTCCCTGATAGTTCAGACAAGCAAAAATCATCCATCTCACCCATGTAAAACTACCCACCGTCAACGGTAATCATTATTTTTTATATTTAAAAAAAATTTTAATTAAAAAAAAGAAAAAAAAAGTACAAACGTTCAGAGTAGTCAATAAGATGTGCTCATCCAAACAGGTCAACAATTTGTTATGCTCAATACAGCATCCAATTTTATATTTTTTTAAAAACTTATTGTAGCAACGGAGAGTGGTTTCTGTATCATGTTGATATGAACTGAATAAATCAAAGTTATAGAGCTTCCCAAAAAGAAGTCTGTTTTTGTTGTTTTGTTTTCAAAAAAATTTATGAATTCACACTGTTTACACTATGCGACTTTCCAACCTTACAAAGACTGTAATGAGGGCATTCCTCACTCATATGATGGACACTGTGGTAATTTTTTGGTCGCCATTGGATTCTATTTTGTGATTAAAAAAATTATATCAAGATATATATATATTTTTAAAAAATTACAATATAATACAAAAAGCTAAGAAAACAATCTTTCATCACAATTCATCCTTCTCCGCTTCCTCATCATCATCCTCTTCTTCCTCCTCCTCCTCTTCTTCCGCCTCGCCATCATTGTCTGAGTTAACCTCATCAACAGCTTCGGGTAAAGTTATCATCGGACTTGCCAGATCTTCCATTGAGCAAACTTCTGCAAAGAAACAAAATGGAGCGCAGAGAAGGTTACCCTCAGAACACAGAACAGAACCAAACGTAAACATAAACTGCTCCAGCGACAGCTTTTTAAATCTACCTCACAGCGTCTCTATCTTGTTGGGGGTTTTTTTAGACTTCTGAGCATTCATATGAGCTTTAAAATCTCTTTTTGTTTTAGTAGAGGTTTTACGGTGCTCGCAACGGTATAAGGTCATATGAGCGCCAAGGGGTGGATGTCAACAGAGAAGTCCTTACTCGGCTCACCTCTCTAGCTTCAACAGCACAAAGTCTGCTTCGACTATCAAGGCACCCTAGAAATAGCCGGTCACAAGAGTGTGACAAACATACAAAAGAAGTAGAGGGAAAATGACGATAGTAAGGATTAGGAAAGAAAAAGCAGCAGTTCCCTGTTGAAGTTCAGGCACAGTTATGAGCATGACATTGATGAATCAGTCCATTTACAGTTACAATTCTACAACAGTGCATAAGAACTCGAAAAGTTAATGTCCCCTCCTTTGGGAATGGCCTAAAGACACTTCAGTCAGTAGCACTGCCCCGGGGGGTTTGAAATCTCTCATCAATCAAAAAATAATTGCTTAAAAATTAAAACATAAAAACAATACGTAATCAACATCAAGTTCAATTCAAAACCAGAGTTTGGGAACAGAATGTCAGAAAGACAAGTTATCACAGAATGAGAAAGAGCCCCAAAAAGCCTACAACTATATTTGTTTCCCTAAATAAGGATCAAATCACAGTTCCACCATGACATACAAAAATGTTAAATTGAATTTTAGAGACACATGACAGATAAATAAGGAGTATCCATGTGTGTGTATGTGTGTGTGTGTGTGCCTGTGCGTGTGTGCCTGTGTGACAGTGTGTGTGTGAGTGTGTGCATGTGCACGCGTGCCTGCGTGTAAGTGCTAGTGTGTGCTTTCATGAGTGCATGTTGGTGAGAGTGTAAGTGTGTGTGCATTTGGTGTGCGTGTACTCTGCCTGTGTCTATCATGTACATATGGGTGAGTGTTTGGGCATGGAAGTATGTGTCCCTCTGGAAATGTATTGTTAACTAATCTGGGATAAACCAGGAGCTTCTCTTGCAAGACAGTCATTTTTTAAAGAAAGTGTTTTACGGCACTAGCAACAGAAAAAGGTCATATAAGTGCCGAAGTTTAGAGGTGATACAAGAGAGTATGTATGGCTCTTTTCGTCTATGCAGACGGTCAATTTAGCTTAAGATTGTCTCAAGGTTGTACTCATGCAGCTTCTTTCATGGCTAATTCTTCCTATGTTTGAAGCGCAAATTCTGTTGCAGTGCTTGCATGTCAGTGACGTGGATCAAGGCTCTGTACTTTTGTTGTATTCCTTTCGTCGTCGGCGCTTCTCAGCCTGGTTGTTTCTAAAGCTGCTCTCTAGCATCATAGTTCTTACAAGAGAGTAACAAACACAAAAAAGAAAGAGGGGAGATAAGGATGATAGGAAAGAAGGAGCAAACCACATCAGAGCACCCGCCAACCACACACCAAGACAGTCAGTGAATGGGAGTCACGAAAATTGCCAAACAATATCAAGCGTCAATTGTTTCAAGCTACAGCCCACTTCAGCATGTGCTTGAGCTAGACATAATAATGACTTCAGCTAAAGAACAATCTACTGAGCCAAAGCCACCAGAAAAGATGCGGTTCTGAATTCTTTTTGGGATGATTCTTGTGTATTGTGCAGTTTTGCAGTTGTGAATAAATACAAACATTCAGTAGAAAATCACCCCCCCCCCCCCCCCAAAAAAAAAAAAAAAAAAAAAAATTTCCTTTCACTAGATCTGAAATATCCTATAGCGTTTAGACTGCTAGTAAATATTTTTTTAAAAGACAGAAATAATGGGTAAAAAAGATAATTATTCAAACCACGTACTTGTTTCTTCTCCACAAATAATTTTCTCGTAATCGGGAATGTTTTCTCGTTGCAAAAGGGAGATCATTTCTTCTTCATGATTCTCCAGGAAGTCGTCACACTGAAATAAGAGAAGAGAAAAATGCCATAAAAAGAGGACAGAAATTTCAGAGGTAACATGGACAAAAGAAAATAAGTACAACTGTCTGCCCCCCATCCGCCCTCCTACCCCCAATCTGTTTTTCCAGACAATTATGCAGCAGTCTGTCTGCCTTCCTGCCATAAACCACAATCAGCCCCTTTTGTGACAAGGACTCTAAGAAAGTTACTTCCCATTCTGTTTTAAAGATCTGAGTTTCAAGTTTTGCTCAAATAGAAGTAAAAAGAATATAATGCACTAAATTTCAGAATCTGAATTTAAGTCATCTTTAGTTTTAGTAGAGGTTTTACGGCATTCGCAACTGCATAAGGTCATATGAGTGCCAGAAGATTAGAGGTGTTTCAAGAGGGTAGCAAATAAAAAAGAAGAAGGGGAGATAAGGACGATAGATGTTCGATAAGAAAGAAGAAGCAAACCACACCAGAGCACCCGCCAACCACCCACATTTAAGTTATCTGTATTCAAGAACACAGTGCTGGAGTGCAAACATGTAACAGAACTGATTATGAAAAAATATCTCGAGCATAAATTTAAAATGGACTTATTTTATACCTTACATCTGGCCAACATTCGCCATGTGCGAGGCACAGATACAAAACATTACCTTGTACTTGAGCATTTTGCCAGCCTCTCGGTCAAGATTCAAGCCCGTAGTCTCAAGTCTCTGACCCCAAAATCCAGAGGTTCGTACGATGCTCTTTGACCCATCCTCGTTTGTGAGTTCACCGTATTGTCTCAGTTTTTCACATATGTCTTCGAAAATTTCTTCTAAATGTGAATCCGATCTTGCATACTTCTTCTGCAAAGAGAAAAATCAGTTCCGAGAAAGATGAGTTCGTATGAAATATACACAGGTTAAACAGTGAGAGACATTAATTGAAAGCTAAGAAACCCATTGTGCTCTACATTTTTCATTTATGAGCTAAAAAATACAACTCAATATAAGTGTGGAAGGAAATAGTTAATTGAAGGACTGTTTGATCAATCTCCAGTATCATTACAAGTAGAACTGGATAAAATTAATTTAAAAAATTCACATTGTCCTTTCTGAAATCCTTTTCTACATCAGTCACACTATTTATTCATTTTCTGAAAAGACAGTGTATCCAAAAGTTGCAGTAGATAGGATAGTTTGAAAGCGCTAGCAGAGAGCTCTTTTCTTTCCAATCTCACTCGCTCACTCCCTCGTCCAGTCCCCCACTGAAGCAGTGGCTGCCCTTCCCCGTTTACATTTCCATTTCATCCGTTGTAGCGCTTTCCTCAGGCTTTAAAAGACCATTATTATTGAGCCAGTGTTTTTCTCTCTTCATTATACAATATCTCTCAAGTAAAAAAATCCTAACTCACTGAAAAACACAGGAAATTCTTTTCCTCTATAGAGATATCTAAAACTGATAACACTGTTGAACTTAAGAATATTTTGAGCCCCTGGAAAGAATCACTGAAACACTTTCCTAGAAAAAGACAAACAGAAATCAGTCATAAAGATACAAATCTAATCTAGTAGTCAAATCTGATATTTAATCCTGAAAGTAGTCAGGGCGCAAAACAGTTGGTGAAGGCATTGTAGCCGATTGTAGCCAACAGGGGAAAAGGCAGAAGAATCATACTAGGTGATTTTGAGAATCTTAAGTTTAAAAAAAAACCAGAATTTTCTTTTAACTCTTTATCTCCGGCCAGCGGCTCGCGGTCAGAACCACTGTGCCGCTCGGGCACGTTCCTTTACGACGACTTGAGCATAAAATTAATTTTCGGCAGTAGTTTATCGAAATTGGTTCACTCATTTTGATTTAAACACTAATTTAGTGATGATTTAGTCATTTTTAGATTTAGTACCAAAAAGGGGCCCTGGCACAGTGGGTTTACCCCCCCCCCCCCCCCCCCTCCACGGAGATAAAGAGTTAAAGAAAGATATAAAACTTTCTCTTTTTAAAATAGACCAAGCCATTTTTTTTCTTGCTTTAACACTTATAGTACCAAAGGCTCATATAGATCTAGTGAAAAACCCTCAAGTACCGCACCAGATTAGAACTCTGAAGCAATGGTAGATTTTTAACAAATTAACAAAACTTTTGCAGCCCGAGAAACATGCTTTAAAAATTCACAGAGGTTCATCAACCATTTAGCTATCATATGGAATGACTTCCTTTGGTATTTAGTTCAGTGCAGTGGCTTTGTCCGTTATTTAATTATACTCAGTACACCTGGTCGAGTCGTCGCCAGCGGTAATGAGCACATACTAACGCCTGGACTAAAGTCGCCGACGGTACTAAAAGTGTTAAATCAGTGTTTGTAAAATCAGAGTGTCACGTAGCCCCCATGGGGTATAAATGAAAAATTTCTTTCAATGTGACTTCAGCTGGGTTTTTTTTTTCATACTCTTTACTAATAAAAAGAATATTACTACATACTGCATTTCCACCAGGAAAGTACTCTATAATCATAATGTGCTTAACAAAAGTACAAAGAACATATAAATTTCCAAAAGTGATTCTCTCTCACCCCCTGCCCCTTCTCTCTCTCTTACTCTTCCTACTCCCTCTCTTTAGTTTTTTAGTTTTACTAACATTACAATGATCATAAAAATACTTAAATCATGTGCCTCAACAAAATTATGTGATTTCAACTGCTTATTAAACACTTCCACGGAATTTGAATCTCTAATATATTTGGGTATAAACACATATTTACCTCGAAAAAATTAGGTGATTTTGACTTTTTTAACACTTCCAGGGAATTTGAGTCTTTAACATATATATATTTGTGTAAGTCATTTCACATCAGAGGACCAATTCAAAACGCATTTCATCTTGTCTTCTTTCCTCCTTTCGCGTCAAACAAAAGCAGGGCACTTTACACTTTGATCAGATTTACCCTCTAAAAGAACTTTTATCGAGAGTTCATCTATGTGACCCATCTCAAAACAGTGGTTAACATCCCATATTCCCTGATATAAGACCATACCATATTTCTAGAAAAAAAGAGATATGTTTGAGAGTTCCCACATGAAGTTTTTACAACAAAAGTTCTTACCTCTTTTACGGTTAGGTCTCCTTTTGGATCTACCCTGAAACTTCCAACTTGGATACTTTTCTTGGGATCCACTTGACTGACGGCCCAGTTCGCCTCACTGATCAAGGCTCGACACACTGTTTGAAGAAGAAATATAAGAGAGTGTGACTTGTTTTTGGGGGGGGGTTTTTGTAAGTGTTGTACAGCGCTCCCAACTGCATAAGGTCATATGAGCGCGCGAGACACATTAAACATTTTCAGTGGGTAGGAAATTTTTAATGTTGCCCGGGTGGCGGCCGAAGCCTACTCTTATCCATTTTAAACCACCAAGGGGATCTTTAACGCGCGCAACTTGCACACGGGTCCTCCGAGATTTTTCGCCCTTGTCCGAGAGGGCTAGGTGTAGAGTGTAGATCTTTCCTACCAGAAGATCAGGGGTGTGGCTGAAAGACAGCAGTAAGGAGCCAAGGGGTAGAAGTAGAAAGGCAGCAGAAAGAGTCAGGAGCCCAGAGGAAAGGGAAGGGGACAGAAAGAGGTGACGAAAGAAGACGATGGAACATTGTTAGAGAGCAGGAAAGGATGTGAAAGGAAAACATTTTTTAGAGGAGAAAATTTTTCGGTCGCTAGAATCTAGAAATCTAAATCTAGATCTAGATGTACATCTTGTGGTGCGATATACAGTAAGCGATCTTTTGTGGATATCTCTGGAAGTTACAGGTCGATCTTCATGATTTTTTCACCAGAAGTTAGAAAAAACTTCCTTTCTATACGGTGTAGCACATTACTGTAACAGCAGTTTGAAATTTCTATATGTTGTGGTGGTGTTTGTTTGGTAACGTGTGCCTGTTTGGTGCGCAAGGTGTCTGTTTGGTGCAACATATGTCGTCTGGTTGGGTGCGCAATAGTACCATGTTTACAGCTCCAGCTCCAGATCTAGCTCTTTTCTGACACTTTTCATCTTTCTCTATCCTGGCCTTGTCTTCTTTTCCTTACAAGAAGTTCCTGTACTGACCATAACGGAAGGCCAAGGTCAATGAGGCGTGTTCTTTTTGGGAGCTGTGCGCCCCCTAATAAGAGATTTCCTTACATCGTGTGTATGTGTTTTGATAATGGATAAAAAGAAACGTGCTGTGGACACAAGAAGGGGAAAGAAGAAAACAAGAATTAGACTATACCTAGACTAGTATTCTTAAAGAAAAAGGACAAAAAAGAAGAAGAAAAAGACATGAAAAGAAGAAATTGAACATTTTGGAGATTAAATTTCCATATTAATTAATTTTGACATGAATACATTAACTTATCATCTTCCAATGGCAATATAATGCATCCAAATGGAAGGAAAACAGTCTGTTTCAGTGCACAAAATGCAGGTCATAAAGAAATAACTTAATAAGTAAAACAAACAAAGGGCCTAGAAGCCACACTATCAATGCCAAATAGCAAAAAAGCCGATATTGCGCACTGAAACGGACTGCCCAAATTTGGTCTGCTTCAGTGCGCAACCCTATCTGGCAGGTTCCTGGGCATTAAGAAGCAGCCTGCGATAGTATTTATTGATTCTAGTATACATTCTACGATACATTAGAGCTAGAAATTAGCTAGATATGTGCTAAATAATCGACTACTCAAGCGCTTAGTAAATTCATCGATACCGGTTACGAAAACCATAAATATGAAGGGGCAAAACTTTCCGACACCGTAGAATCACGTGTGTTGACAGGAACCTCCAAAACGAAAGTGAAATAAGCTGCATTCTGCGCATGCTCACAGAAAGTGACATCATTTTCGCTGTTCTTATCCAAAACAAAGCAGGAGACCGGGGGTTGTGCACCCAAACAGTTGCGCGGTGACGCGGGCCTACATCTAGATCTAGATCTACCCGGATTCGAACCCGGGACCTTTGAATGAGAGGCCAACACCGTAACCTCTAGAGATCAATTAAAAGAACAGCCCCAACAAGCACATTGTCAAATCTGTGCCGCTCCTATCCGT
Source organism: Aplysia californica (assembly GCF_000002075.1). NCBI lineage: Eukaryota > Metazoa > Mollusca > Gastropoda > Aplysiida > Aplysiidae > Aplysia > Aplysia californica. Next base: position 100,343 of record NW_004798112.1, on the reverse strand, counting down.
TTTGAAACTTCTAGATCTAGATCTAGAATCTAGATTCTAAATCTACTATTTTAACATTTATTTTAGAGGGGATGAAAATAAACATAAAGAAAGTGGCTATTCTCACCCGCCCGGAAGTTCTCGCAAGATCAACTCCTCCCCTCTTCTCTCTCTCTCTCTCTCTTTCTGAATAGTCTATCGGTGTGGACGATCAAATTGACCAAAACAAAGTTAAAAAATGATGTTAAAACACAAAAGTAAATTAATTTGGTTGTCTACAAAGATGCTACAGCTATTTAACTTTTCGAATCGAGCCGAACTACGCGGGTCGCCATTTTGTTTTGCCCGGAAATTCTCGCGCTACTCCTCTCTCTCTTTCTCTCTCTCTCTCCACTGCCCACAGACAAAATTGGGCGCTTTTTCGGTAGTTCCCACCCCCCTTATTTGATAGAGCCTGACCTACATCTAGATCTAGATCTATATATACGTTTGATTCGCGGCAAGCTAAGATGTCAAACCTAGTAACAACTGCAAAACATTAAATTGTGGTAAAATTCAGGGGGGCATGCCCCCCCTGAAACCCCCCACCTTGTTTTTATTAGGTCAGGGGGGCAAGCCCCCCTGAAACCCCCCTACTCTTGGGGCCAAAACCGGCGAATAACAAATGCGGGGTGGGAACTACTGAAAAAGCGCCCAAAATTGTACGCTTTTAGTAGGCTACAGTTGTAATGGAACGTTTGTTCACGGCACAGAATTCTACAATTTTTCTGTTATCACAGTGTAGAATTCTGTGGTTTAGGTTGAACGCAAAATTTGTTGAACGCGCACCGTGTGAGAATAGCCACAAGACTCGCCTGCACTATTCTGAGGTGGCCAAACATAAAATAGCAGCACTGCAGCACTCACCTCCACAATATTTTTCATTTTTTCCACACTGACTGACGTCCACAAACGTCAAGAGAAGTAAAAATGATAGTAAGTACATTGCTGAATCACCCAGCATCATTGCAGTTGGAACAAGCGGTCGTACAATTTAAAAGCTTCTCCGAAAAGTTTTTTTGTTCAAGTCCCGGCTGGTGTTTCTCACAAGGCAGAAGCTCAGCCGGTTTCCAATGTTTTCGTCCGTATTGAACTTGTTTCGTTTTGTGGATATACCGGTTACGAATTTCACATTGCTGTGAGCAAAACGTGGATCGCAGCAGAGATGGCACGGAACGATTTTGATCATTTTGGGACAATCAAAAGAATAATCAACAAACCCTTGGCGAAACAATTTTGTTTTTCTCTTCGCTAATATGATCAATGTTTTGAGTTTTGAACTTTTGAAAGAGCTGTTATTTTTGCCTTGCTTGAAAGTTGAAAGGAAACAAATACGTTTAGATCTAGATCTAGATCTAGATTTACTGCAGCCCTAACTAAAGCTAAAGAGGGAATTAAATTGTTAGGCATGGGTAAGTTGGATACTTGACTATCGAGTATCTCATTGATGGGTACCATGCAGGGCTGCCAGTTTGGCCCCAAATGGGGCCAAATTGCTCAAATTTGGCTCTTTGGGATCATGACTGGCCACCCCCAAAAATAGTTGGCCCGGTTGGCCCCAATTTGGCCAATTTTAGATTCCCCCCCCCCCCCCCCCCAAGAAAAAACAAATGAAATAAAATAAAAGCAACGAGTTTTTGCCACACACAAATTGAGCATTTATTAGTCCCAAATGGTTGGCAGTGAAGAGAGCGGCTGCGTGGAATAATGGCTGATCAAGAAAGTCGTGTTTACATTGTGGATCTTGCAGAGGATTCTAGCGTCAAGACAGTTCACAAACATTAATTTAGCTTGGTTCAGTGAGTCGTCCCCATGAAGGAACCAAGGCATGACCACTGACAGTGACAGGATGAACAGTAGCGTGCACTGATGACTGAAAAGGGTCAGGTATCATACCGTAATCAATCATACTTATTGATTTACTAATGTTATTTAGATCTAATTTGGTTGAATATTTATTTATTTTATTCACAAAGATGGGGGGGGGGGGGGGGTTAAATACAATGGCCGAAATCCGATGAGTTTTGGAGGGGGGGGGGGGGTAAGTATGGTTGGGCCCCCAAAAATCAAGTTTGGCTCCAAATTGTGATATTGTTGGACCCACACCAGAAAAAAAACTGGCAGCCCTGGTACCATGGGTTAACGCCCCTTGCCAATACATACATGCCTGTGCAGTGTGCCTGCCTTTGTTTAGGCCCGATTACCGATTGCCGATTGCCATGCAAATTGCCTGCCCCTGCCTCCAGTTGACACTGACAGCTGTGGGCTGATCGCCGTGTAACATCATTAGATTAGATCTACTGGTTCATGATTGAAGCCCCCCTGAACCCCCCCACCCCACTGTTGGTATGATACACAGTGGTCCATCAAAGTTAAATCCCCTGCCCACTCTCAACCACCACCACCTCTCGCTCACCTCGCCTCGCCAGTCGCCGCTGACTTCGCTGTGCGTGCGCGAAGTCGCCCGCGGAACTACCTTTTGTCCGCACGCAGAGTACTATGAGTGCGTAGTTAGGCTAGGCGTGCGTAGTAATCACGGGCCGAGACGGGTGGTCCGGTAAAGTACAATCCAGCCGAGAGGCTTAGACGGTCATACAGTACACGCCCATCATTTTATTCATCGCTATGGATCAGCGGGACATGGAAAAAGAGGTAGATCTAGGCTGTTACCGTTTGCTAGGTCCAAGCCCAAGTATGATGAAATAGGCAGAACCTGTCATTTCGGCACACCCCAATTTGGTGACGAAATGACTGGTGTATTTGGTTGTTTTTGATTGTGGCAGGGGGTTAGGCCTAGCCTATTGTATTGTTTGGCCACCTCTATATATAGTGAGAATAGAGCAGGCGAGTCTTGTGGCTATTCTCACCCGGTGCGCGTTCACCAAATTTTGCGTTCACCCTAAGGCCACCTCTATTCTCACCCGGAGTGAGAATAGTGCAGGCGAGTCTTGTGGCTATTCTCACCCGGTGCGCGTTCACCAAATTTTGCGTTCACCCTAAACCATAGAATTCTACACTGTGAGGAAAAATTGTAGAATTCTGTGCCGTGAACAAACGTTCCATTACAACTGTAGCCTACTAAAAAGCGTACAATTTTGTCTGTGGGCAGTGGAGAGAGAGAGAGAAAGAGAGAGAGGAGTAGCGCGAGAAGAGAATTTCCAGGCAAAACAAAATGGCGACCTGCGTAGTTCGGCTCGATTCGAAAAGTTAAAGCCGTAGCATCTTTGTAGACAACCAAATTAATTTACATTTGTGTTTTAACATCATTTTTTAACTTTGTTTTGGTCAATTTGATCGTCCACACCGATAGACAGTATTCAGAAAGAGACAGAGAGAGAAAGAAGAGGGGAGGAGTTGATCTTGCGAGAACTTCCGGGCGGGTGAGAATAGCCACTTTCTTCACCCTCCTAAACCTAAACCACAGAATTCTACACTGTGATAACAGAAAAATTGTAGAATTCTGTGCCGTGAACAAACGTTCCATTACAACTGTAGCCTACTAAAAGCGTACAATTTTGTCTGTGGGCAGTGGAGAGAAAGAGAGAGAGGAGTAGCGCGAGAATTTCCGGGCAAAACAAAATGGCGGCCCGCGTAGTTCGGCTCGATTCGAAAAGTTAAATAGCCGTAGCATCTTTGTAGACAACCAAATTAATTTACTTTTGTGTTTTAACATCATTTTTTAACTTTGTTTTGGTCAATTTGATCGTCCACACCGATAGACAGTATTCAGAAAGAGACAGAGAGAGAGAGAAGAGGGGAGGAGTTGATCTTGCGAGAACTTCCGGGCGGGTGAGAATAGCCACTTTTGTATTGTTTGGCTGATAGTGTGAGAGTGAGTAAAATGTGAGAGTGAGTAAAGTACTGTAAAGTGTGAGTCTGTGTTCAGTTGTATTGTTTGCAAGTTGATAAAAGTCTGAGTTACTACTGGTGGGAGTTGGAGAGGAGAGAGTTGTATCAAGGCAGAGGAGGCCTGCTGACAGTATAGATTGTGAGAAAGGCTAGTTAGAGCCTCAGTTCAGTTGTCTGAGTTGTGCGTGAAGTGTGAGATTCCAATCCAACGCATTGGGCGGGGCCCCAAAGCTGCGGAAGGAATCACAACACAGAGCAGAGGAACAGGTTTGGCTAATTCCTGTTATAGTGGCATGTGACAGAAGGTTAGTAGTGTAAAATCTTTGTTTTCTGTTCCAAGTAAAAACAATGACTTCATATGATATATATCATCATCATTATTGCCTTTCTCACCCTGCACCAGGGTATAATCTAGAGGCCACGGACAAACACTTTCCACCTTTCTCTATCCTGAGCACCGTAAAAACCTCTACTTGCCTTTCAGAGTAGAGTCTACACCCCCGGGGGCGGTGTCACTGACTGAAGTGTCTTTGGGCCAGTCCCAATGGAGGGACATTAACCATGTTCTTATGCACAGTAGAATTGTAATCGTAAATTGGCTGATTCATCAAGGTCATGCTCATAACTGCCTGAACTGCAATAGGGAACTGCTGCTTTTTCTTTCTTAATCCTTACTATAGTCATTTTCCTCTACTTCTTTTTTATGTTTGTTACACTCTTATGACCCGCTATTTCCGGGGTGTCTTGATATATTCGAAGCAGACTTTGAGCTGTTGAAGTTCGAGAGGTGAGCTGAGTAAGCTTGATTCCCTGTAAGGACTTCTCTGTTGACATCCACCCCTTGGCGCTCATATATGACCTAATGCAGTTTTGCGAGCACCGTAAAACCTCTACTAGTGGGTGGTTGGCGGATGCTGTGGTGTGGTTTGCTCCTTCTTTCCTATCAAACATTTATCATCCTTTTCTCCCCTTCTTCTTTTTTATGTTTGTTACTCTCTTGTAACACCTCTAATCTTCTGGCGCTCATATGACCTTATGCAGTTGCGAGTGCCGTAAAACCTCTACTAAAACTAACTAAAACCTCTACTAAAACTAAAGAGTAGAGTCTCTGTTTGTTTTTGCTGAAGCAGTGTTCACCGTCCAGTATGGTTGCTATTGGATTCTTGCTTCTACCAAATTCTCCACTTTTGATGTTTGTCACAGATGGAGGACTAGCAGCACTACAGCCATACCTCCTTTTAGTTAGTTCGTTTTACTAGAGGTTTTACCGCGCTCGCAACCGCATAAAAGGTTGTATGAGCGCCAGAAGATTAGAGGTGTAACAAGAGAGTAACAAACGTAAAAAAGAAGAAGGGGAGAAGGACAATATATGTTTGATTGGAAAGAAGGAGCAAACCACACCAGAGCACCCGCCAACTACCCAGATACCTCCTTTTCAAAGTGGTTGAGTGGTATATTATTGTAGTGAGAGGACCCATGTCACTGGTGAGACTTAACTGATGAAATTGGACAATAAGCCTTTTTGATAATTTTTGTGTGTTTTCTTTTGTCCTTTCAGATATCTCTACAGAAGGTTGTTATAAATGAGCTGGAGCAAGTGAAGAAAACCTCAGTGAGTTCCTTACTTGATTTTCAATTAATTCATTGTGAAAAGGGGCAGAAGTCAGTTTTGCTGCAGCTTCATATTCATAATAATTGGTCGCTTTTAAGGACAAGCGGGCTAACCCAGATTTCAGGGGTTTCCAGAAATCTTGACCTACACCAACAGTTGGCATTGCCCTACTTATAGGAGAAGTTTGGTTTCATTGATGTGTATATATATTTGTTTGGTTATAGCTCTCCTTGTGTTTTAAAGAAACTGAACAGGGGGAAAAACTTTACCTTCGATTTTCTCAAAACAGCATTTTTCGGGATAGCCCCCTTGTGCTTAAAAGCCACCAATTGTGTTCCACTGCTCTTCTCTGTGCTCCTGACCAGTCCCAATACATGTAGTAGTTCTTCAACCCACAATATTATATCTCTGCCGTTAGCTCAGCAAACAGCAGCTCTCTTCATATTGGAATGAAATGCAGTGTCCATTTTCTTTCAGGCAACCAAAAATGCAATTTTCGAAGAAACTCCTGTTCATTAAAATTAATACCCTCTAGAATTGTTCCAGTTTTCAGAGCAAAGCTCGAGACCAGCCTCAAAGTAAGTGTGGTGGCAACTGAAAGACAGAAAATTCTATGGCTCTTTACTTAGTATTAAAAAGCCTTCTCCTTTAACTTGCAGGCCTTTGCTTTAAAAATGTATTTATTTTCTATTTTCTTTCGTCAATCCGAACGAAGTGAGAGTGGGTGGTTAGTGGGTGCTGTGGTGTGGTTTGCTTCTTCTTTCCTATGAAACATCTATCGTCCTTATCTCCCCTTCTTTTTTACGTTTGTTACTCTCTTGTAACACCTCTAATCTTCTGGCGCTCATATGACCTTATGCAGTTGCGAGCGCCGTAAAACCTCTTCTAAAACTAAAATGGCCTTTCTCCCTCCCACCATTCCCCGTGCCAATATGACAACCATAAGATATGCTTTCATTTTTATGTGCTCTTTGAAAGTTGAAATGGACCTATTTTTATTGACCTTGTATTTCAGAAGGTGTACAAAAAGCAACAGAACAGCTCTATTTTCTTCCTTTCATCTATTGACAAGGAAATGGCAGCAGCTCGAAGTGAGATTTAATTCTTTTCAAAGTGACTGTGTTTGGTTCTCGTGTGTGTGTGTGTGTGTGTGTGTGTGTTCAGTTCTTGTGGTTTTGTTCTCAACTTTTTTTTCTAGAGCTCCAGTGGGTGGTTGGTGGATGCTCTGGGGTGATTTGCTTCTTCTTTCCTATCAAACATCTATCGTCCTTATCTCCCCTTCTTCTTTTGTATGTTTGTTACTCTCTTGTAACACCTCTAATCTTCTGGCGCTCATCTGACCTTATGCAGTTGCGAGCGCCGTAAAACCTCTACTAAAACAAACTAGAGCTCCATATAGTTTATGGAGTTAAAACTAGTTTGTTATATGATACTGTTGTTGTTGTTGTTGTTAGCGATCCAGTAGCATCTGAGCATTGACTCGTCGGCATGATGCCATTCTGTCTGTAATAGCTGCATGTCTGTTCTAATTGTTGTCATGAGTAGAGGCAGTTAGATGTGTGAGGTAGCTGGGGAAGAAAACATCCCCTCAAATCGGTTAGTTTTCTACAGAAGAACAGATGATGTTCCACTGTCTCTGAGGGGTAGTCACATGTGGGAAGGCAGCACACTGCTTTACTCCAATTCGGTTGAGATGTTGATTGAGGGGCACATGTTGTGTTCTAAGTTGGAAGATTTTTTTGATTGATCCCTCCTCAACTCATTGAATTATTTGATACTCAAGAAGACTTGTTTTTATATTTTAAAAATAATTGTAGGTGGACTCAGTAGCTGAATCAGTCATAATAAAAATGGTACTGTACAAATGTAAAAATGTGTACTAGATCTATGTGTGTATATATTTCAAGCAAGAGAAAGAAACAGCGGCATTTCATTAAAAAAATTATTTTTTAAAAATTTCCAACTGAATCTTCACTGAGTACATGCAATGTATTCATTGACCGGCATTCCTAGTAAAAATTAATTGGTCTTCTCTTTTTCTTTCCGTTTTTCTTTCCGTTTTCACCATGAAATGGATCTTTTTTTTCAATTGTATATGTTTCTTTGTTTCCACATTTCTTAGCCTGTCTACCTTTCACTTTTGGGCTTTCAGCAATCTGTCTGTGTTTGGACTTTTTTAATACGGCACTGGTAATGTTCCACAATTTCTCTGATAACAAAATCGTTTTTCTGGGTCATAAAAGTAAATGTTGGCACTGGACTCCGTAGAAAATTCTCCTAACAAACCTTTCCTCATCTTATCTGACTCTCTGTCTTGCATCACCTCACTAACAAACTACAATTTGTGTCTTTAAATAGACAAAAAAGGTGTTGAACCATAAAAGAAAAATTTGAAAAAAGTTTACAAACCGCCGAAAAAATTCTGTTTTCTTTAATTTCATTATTTTGACGAGCGCTTGATTTCACTACAATGCCTCCCATATATATAAATCCGAATGTTAAGTCTACTGATAACATAATTATTCACGTCGTGTTGATCTCACTGCTGTTTAAAATATCTTCATCCGTCAATCTTCTTAACCCAATCCGTATGCCTTGGGGTCATTTTGTGCCCTCAGGGTTGTATTCTTCACATTTTAATAGAATACTTCTAGTTCGGAGTTCTCTTTGAAACTTTCAGTATTTCTTTTAAAAAATAATTTTGACAGACTGCTATGTAAAGCATATGGATCGTGTTGTGGCACAGGGTTCCCCACGTCGTATGGATACGATAGTAAAACGTGACGTACGGATAGGGTTAATGTCTGAAGGTTTTGTTTTTTCAGATAACCTGAACAGTCTGACAAAAGAGTATCAAGAAGTGGAACAAGCGCCGGGCTCAACAGCAGACGTGACAGGGTCATGACAATCTCTCGGAGTTAGAGAACGTCTCCCGCGAGTCATCAACTGATTCAGCCGGCACTGAAATGTTTCGTAATGGCTCGGGTATGCTGATCAAAATGCTGATAAGATGCACTGAATTTCAACACAGCACTATGTATTGTATATATGAAAACAACTAGAATTGAAAGAGTTCTTATTATAAGAAACACGGAATTTCAACTAAGTACTGTGTATTGTATATGAAAACAACCAGAATTGAAAGAGCTTTTATTACAAGATACTCTGAGTTTCAACAAAGTACTGTGTATTGTATATGAAAACAACTAGAATTGAAAGAGTTCTTATTATAAGATACCCTGCATTTCAACAAAGTACTGTGTATTGTATATGAAAACAACCGGAATTGAAAGAGCTTTTATTACAAGATACTCTGAGTTTCAACAAAGTACTGTGTATTGTATATGAAAACAACCGGAATTGAAAGAGTTCTTACTATAAGATACAAGGTACTATGTATTGTATTTATATGTATGTATGAAAACAACCAAAATTGAAAGAGTTCTTATTATTTTATAAGATACCCTGAATTTCAACGCACACTATGTATTGTATATATGAAAACAATCGGAATTGAAAGAGTTCTTATTATAAGATACACAGTTGAATTTCAACAAAGTACTATACAGCCAAAATTGAAAGAGCTCTTTTTATATTATAAGGTACTCTGAATTTCAACACAGTACTATGCAATGTATATGAAAACAACCGGAATTGAAAGTTCTACTCAAGCAAAGAAAAGAAAAGGTTTTAGAGGCAAGTAAGAAAAAGATATCCAAGTTGATTAGTTGAAAGAGGTTTTAGTTTTTGTAAGTGTTTGTTTTACAGCACTTGCAGCACAATAAAGTCATATAAGTGCAGAAGATTAGAGGTGTTACTAGAGAGTAACAAGCATAAAAAAGGAGGAGGATAGATGTTTGATAGGAAAGAAGCAAACCACTCCAGAGCACCCGCCGACCACCCACTTGAAAGAGGTAAACAAATAAATTTAACAAGAACAAAAAGATAGAAGTTGACCAACCCACCATTTTCTGTCTATTTTTATTATCCAATTGCACTGAAAGGGTAGGGAAATGAAGGTCCATCCATATTGACATAGTTTGGGGGCGGAATTGTAGCAGATATTCTAGAACTGGTGACGGGAGGGTAGTTTCCTCACAGGTGCGTGATTATTATAAAGAATTCTGAGAAAAAAAAGATGGCTGACTGGCTCTCACAACATTCTCTTCTCAACACTTTTTTACACAGGACAGACAAAGAAACTGTACAATATTGATCCTTTAAACTTTGCCACACTGTCTGAAAAGCAGTATACTGTAATTTGATTACTAGATTTATTTTTTCAGTCAGGTAAAGGGTAGTCATAAGTTGATGTATGATAGTCATATGTTGATGTGTGGTTGTCACAAGTTGATGTATGCTAGTCATCATGTTGATGTGTGTGGTAGTCACAAGTTGATGTATGGTAATAATAATTTGATGTATGGTAGTCATATGTTGATGCATGGTAGTCATGTGTTGATGTATGATGATAGTCACAAGTTGATGTATGTTAATCATAATTTGATGAATGGTAGTCATATGTTGATGTATGATGATAGTCACAAGTTGATGTATGGTAATCATACTTTGATGAATGGTAGTCATATGTTGATGTATGATGATAGTCACAAGTTGATGTATGGTAATCATACTTTGATGAATGGTAGTCATATGTTGATGTATGGTAGTCATATGTTGATGTATGGTAGGGGCTGGTGTTTCCCCTCTAGCTATTGCTGTTTGGAAGAAACTCCATGAAGTATCACCCAGTAGTGGACAGTGATCATGCATTGGCTGTTCATCACTAGGAAAACTGGTATAACACTTTGCCCCACGGGACGCCAATTGGCAACGGTGTGATATATATAGCGTGTACCGCACCAGTATCCTGGTCCGTTGGGATAAGTGATGCGCGCTCTGCGCGATGCGGGAGTGGAAAGTGATATTGAAGCCATTACCGCGGACTCCCTGGTTTCAGCAATGTCATTTCCCCTGATGGCTCTGTCATAATATTTCTGTAACTTTTCCACGGTTTCCTTAGCGAGCCAGTGCGGGACAATTAGGCACCCGCTCCGACCAACACACGGCGCTGATGCACCCAGCGAGTGCGTGGTCACACCATGTAGGGAAGTAACGTATTATGCGCGGTCAGCTGAAGGCATTTTTTCCCACGACCTCAGTACTGTGAAAGGGGCTGTTTCTAATAAGGTAGAAAGTCAGGGCAGGCCGAGATGGAAAGTACAGGGTGCTGCCTTTTGTTCCAATACCAAATTTTGCGTTGCAACTCTTGCTGTCACTGCAGTAACTGTGGGGAGCTTTAACAACACTTTTGGAATGAAGCGTAATTTATAGCCTCACCCTGTTCCGCAAAATGAGAATTTATATATATATGGAAGCATTTTCAAGCCATGAAATGTTTGCCATATGATACATAAATGCATGAAGGACAAAAATATTGCAGAAACTAGAAATCTGCCAACTGACCAGTGGTGAACATTTATCATCTTTAATGCATACTGTTTTGGGAGAAAGATTGATCATTGAGGAATGGCCTTTTACTCTTGAAGTGTGCCACTACAGTTTCATCACTAAGAACTACAACTACAAGATGGTCCAACTCCACACCACCTGTTTGTCGTTCAATTTTTTTATGTCAATGTGTCGAGTCGTGACATGGCTGTCAGGCCTGGCGTGACCTTCTGTTCTGGGTCCTTCTATTGCTATTTGCTATGTTGATGGTGATTCACAAAATGGAAGTCCACTGTTCTGGCCACCACAATGAAAGGGAATGGTCCTTGACGGCATTTCCATCCGGTCCTCGAGAGGTTCTGCTTTTTGCATCCTCGTCTGCACGTCTTGTTCTGGGCACTACAATGAAAGGGAACAGTCCTTGACAGCATTTCTACAAAGATCAGACTCAAGCCTCTCCATCCGGTCCTCGAGAAGTTCTGCTTTTTGCATCCTCGTCTGCACGTCTTGTAACATGCGCAGAATTTGGGCTGGAATATGATGAAAAAGGAATGGTCCTTTCCTGTATTTCCCCCAAGATCAGACTCAAGTCTCTCCATCCGGTTCTCGAGAAGTTCTGCTTTTTGCACCCTCGTCTGCACGTCTTGTAACATGCGCAGAATTTGGGCTGGAATATGATGAAAAAGGAATGGTCCTTTCCTGTATTTCCCCCAAGATCAGACTCAAGTCTCTCCATCCGGTTCTCGAGAAGTTCTGCTTTTTGCACCCTCGTCTGCACGTCTTGTAACATGCGCAGAATTTGGGCTGGAATATGATGAAAAAGGAATGGTCCTTTCCTGTATTTTCCCCAAGATCAGACTCAAGTCACTCCATCCGGTTCTCGAGAAGTTCTGCTTTTTGCACCCTTGTCTCCACGATGTCTTTGTGTGTGTGTAGATGTGTACGTGTGTGTGTGTGTTTGTGTAAGCCTGCATGTATGCTGTCTCTACAAAGGTCCTTTCCAGCATTTCCCCAAGATCAGACTCAAGCCTCTCCATCCGGTCCTCGAGAGGTTCTGCTTTTTGCATCCTCGTCTGCACGTCTTGTAACATGCGCAGAATTTGGGCTGGAATATGATGAAAAAGGAATGGTCCTTTCCTGTATTTCCCCCAAGATCAGACTCAAGTCACTCCATCCGGTCCTCGAGAAGTTCTGATTTTTGCGCTCTCGTCTGCACGTCTTGTAACACGGGGCAGAATTTGGGCTGGAATATGATGAAAGTGATATTGAAGCCATTACCGCTGACTCCCTGGTTTCAGCAATGTCATTTCCCCTGATGGCTCTGTCATTTTAAAATTTATTTCAAAGGGTATTGCAGCAAATTATTTTTAAAAATGTTCTTCAAAGTTCAACTAGACAGGTAGTCACAAGATATAAAATAAGAGGTGAGTAAGTAAAAGTTACAGAGCTGAACAGTAGGCTATAGTATAGCATATTTTAAGCTCTATCCAATGAACATTCAACAATGTATTATGTACAGTAATTCTTATTCTAAATCACTACCTACAATCTCCTCTTCCTGGCCAGTGTCCTCAATGTCAGTGTCACTATCACTATCCCTATCAAATTGTTCCTCCTCTAACATTTGATCTACCCGTGGGCTTAAATTAAGTTAAATGGTTGCAGAGGCCTGCATACTTAAAGTTTGCAAATTCCCAGTGAGCTTAAGTGTGGGAGCATTCAAGTAGTACTTGTGAAACCTGATCTGTGTCTTTATGTTCTTCATCTTTTGAGGCTTTTCCATCAATGAATCAAGGTCATCCTTACTGTGGCATATACCGCCCTGAGCAATGATTTCTGTCATGAGAGCTGCCCGCTTTTCAATTTCCTCTAGTTCTTTTTCTTTCTTCAGTCGTTCATTTTCCAATAACTTTGACTTCAATTCTTCCCTTGCTCGTGGATTCACTTCTTTGTGCCTTTCTTTCAGTTTCTTTCCCTGCTTCCGTCCAGATGACATAATGACCTTGGGCTGACTAGCTGATTTTGTTTCAAGAAAGGCGCTTGTCTTGTTATGTTTCAACATACTGATGGTGCTTCTCAAGTATGTACTAGCCGTCCTCCGCTTGGTCATGTCATAGTCCAAGTCACCAAATAGCCGCTCTCCTGTCAAATTGGTTAAAGGGGACTTGAGTCTAAAAGTTCTCTAATGTTGGTTGGAAGAGGACCCCCATACACACCGTCATCAAGAAAGTCTGACAACTGGCGACTAAGGACTTTGTGACTGTTTACACATATCAACTTGAAAGTAGCCGAAGCCAGGTCTTGGTCACACTGTGGTCGACTGGAGAGATGTTCATTTAAAGGGAACTTGTGACGGATGTCGAAATTCATACCCAAAAACAGGTGCTTCATTTTGGAGATTACGATCGTCAAAATCCTCAGATGACCATTTCTCCAGGGCTGTTTTCATTGACTGGACATGGGGAGGAAATTGTCCATAAGAAAGAGTTGTTGCTGTTCATCAGTTTCCAGTAGGGACAGGTAATGTGGACAGCAAGAAGGGCTATTCCTGCGATGATCGACATTATTTTGTCATCATGAAGATCCAGACAAATACTCTTTAAAAGCTGGTTAGAATGTGAGACACGTTCCTCCAAAAAGTGTAAAATTTCTTCTTTGTAGCTCAACACAGCAATGGTATTCTCAAATACGTTGTTAGTTAAACCGATTTGTTCGGTAGCTTGAGAAAGTTTATTTTTCCCTGAAGCCTCACAGTGCCCCAACCTGCTGCTACTCCTTGGCTCCATCTTACTGCTGTCTTTCAGCCACACCCCTGATCTTCTGGTAGGAAAGATCTACACCTAGCCTTCTCGGACAAGGGCGAAAAATCTCGGAGGACCCGTGTGCAAGTTGCGCACGTTAAAGATTCCTTGGTGGACTAAAATCGAAGAGTTGGCTTCGGCTGCCACCTGGGCAAAATTCATAATTTCCTTCCAACTGAAAAAGTTTAATATGTCCCGCGAGCTCATATGACCTTATGCAGTTGTGAGGGCCGTAAGGCACATGCCAAAAAAAAAAATACTGATACAGTGACAAAATCAGTAGGCTACTAGATTGCCTGAGGGAGGGCCGAGACTGGCAGGGGTCTGGATTGTAGCGGTGACCTCTTCTATTTTTCCTCGGATGATAGAGAACATAATATTCTCAATGCAGTCTTGATTGAGTTGGTCTGTCGGCAGAAACCGCTTTCTTTCTTAAAATCTCTACGGTGGTCCCTAATGAACTCATGTTAAAAAAACAGGGCCTTACCTTTCTTCCCACTGGCATCTACGGTGTAGAAATTAGGTGCCTCGCCATCTCATCATGCTGGAGATCTGAGTTCAGTTTGAAAAATTGAAAAATCAGCGTGTTCAGCATTGAATTTGCTTCAAGAATACCCTTATTAAATTATTTTTATTATATATCAAAAATTTCCGACAACTGAGGTCTTTCTCTAGGCACACGCGCGCGCACACACACAAACACAGACAGCTCACCAACTGCTGCCTGGAGAGATGAAAAGTTCAATTTTTGGGCAGTTATTGTTTAGGCTTTCGACCTAGTGTGTGTGTGTATTGATATCTGTCCATCTATCTGTCTCTTTCTCTTTCTCTCTATTAGGTGCCTCACCATGGTGCAGGAGATCTGAGTTCAATTCCTGGTGTTTGGGGGGGGGGGGGGGGGGGGGGGAATGTTATTGTGTTTTTAGGTATTTCTGCGGGGATGTTGTATCCCTCTCAGCCCAGGTTGGCCCTTGCCACAAGTACCCATGAACACGACACATTACGCATGCGTGTAGCTAGGCTTAGGGCCTGAAGTCATCAGCACACCGCAGCCCTCTCTCGCTTCACCCGCTGCATGTGCTTGCTTGCAGTGGTGTGGCTTGCGTGGGCTTGCTCCATCACTGCGTTACTCTCTCTCTCTCTCTCTCTCTCTCTCTCTCTCTCTCTCTCTCTCTCTCTCCCTCCCTCTCTCTCTCTCCCTCCCTCTCTCTCTTTTTACACATTGTTAACAAGCCTTTGCCCCGGCTATAACCGATTGGGCTCCCATGAGGCCCTTTTATTGTCGATAACTTTTAATAGAGACAAAGAATAGGAAAAGACGGGGATTTATGGTTTCCACTGTACATATTGTAGGCTTTTCAACTGCTGTACCGTAATACAATGATTCATGGGTCTACCTTTTTGTTACATTAAACAGCTTATTGTTGATTCAGTTGAAACTTGTTCTTTTGTAAATGACATTTTTGTTGATATTTTCCATTATACCTTGCCCACATATATTGATATATTGTGTCACTATTGTTACAGAGATCCACTGTGGGGAATTTGTTTTGCTGAATAAACTTTGTGCAAATTGAGCCAAACTTGAGTAACTTCACTTCGATGTCCAGATAGACTTGTCCTAAATTGCTATTTCCGGCGACTTACTTCAGGGGATGGTAGATCTAGATCGACATATCTGCCAGCTGTCAAAAGTGAACTGAGCCCAGATTTGTAAAAGAAATATTAATTCTGGTATTGTTTGCATGTGTTCAAGAACTAAAATCTATTTTGTTGAAATTCAAATCAAATTCTACATTTATAGCCTAGGGGGCTCTCGTAGCCTAGAGGTTAAGGTTGTCGCCTCTCATTCCAAGGTGTCCTGGTTCGAATCCGGGTAGCGACGGAAAAATTTTCTTCTCTAAAACTGTCTCCTTTCACTTCCTTTCCTGCTCTCTAGAAATGTTTTGTCATCTGCTTTTTCATCTCCACTTTCTGCCCTCACCCCCTCACCTCCTTTGCACCCTCCTCTGGGCTCCTGACTCTTTCTGTAGCCTTTCTACTGTCACGATATGGTACTGGACTCCGTAGAAAATTCTCCTAACAAATCTTTCCTTATCCTGTCTGACACTGTCTTGCATCACCTCACTTACAAACTACACACTCTTTACAGCCAAAATAGTTAGGTTAAAAAAAAAAAACACGCTTTGGCTGAACCTGGGAAAAGTATCGTGTTCCCATGGCTACCTAGCCATGTGGGCATCAGAGTAAACGAGCAAGTGGACCTCCTGGCGAAAGAACCCTTGTCTCTTCTGTTAGGATCAACAGCGAACACTCCAACACGAATTGACTTTAAAAATAAAGTAAAAAACTACTCCTCTAGTCTAGTTTAGTTTAGTAAAGAGTTTTTCGGCACTTGCAACACAATAAGGTCATATAAGTGCAGAAGATTAGAGGTGTTACAAGAGAGTAACAACAAACGTAAAAAAGAAGGAGGAGAGATAAGGACGATAGATGTTTAAGAGGAAAGAAGGAGCAAACCACACCAGAGCACCCGCCAACCACCCACTCCTCTAGTCTGTGGGAGACTCATTGGAAGAAACAAATAAATAATAAACTGATGGTTTATGTCTGGCTCAAATAACTATTTCTCTGACGAGGAAATCTCCCATCGCCAATCCCAGCTTGCATGCAACTACATGCACTTGTCTTTTATTGAGTCACTAGACTAAGACTCAGTTCAGGGGCCAAATGCGTCTAGAATCTTAAAATTTCAGAGTACCTGTCACTCATAAGTCCGTGTGACGAGTAGAAAAACAAATTTTCTCTGCTCTCTTCCAAACCCAATCAATCCTAGGCTAGATAGGACACATAACCTACACATCGAGGCCACACACAATGACAGCACCTTGGCTTGACTGTCGGGGAGCAGCACTGGCTGATGGCGTGTGCGCAAATTTCTTATGCAACGGTTCAGCAAGGGGAAGAGCTGCCTGTCGTGAGAGCAGAACCTATCTATTCACAAAATTCAAAGACCTGACTGACTTATAATGCTGTTTGAATGTTACTTCCATTAGAAGCAATCTCTTGCCTGTGCTGACAGTGTAGACTTTCTGTCCCCGTGGTTTTTTGCACCCCGCATAATTTACATTTTTGGGCTCAGTTTGCATAATTCCAGAATTTTTCTTCCATATAACTATAACGAGGACAGTACTAAAAACTAAAGGAAAACATGATGACAATGGACAAGTCATCCTGTGTCAGCTGGAATCTGTCAACTAGTTTACCTCTAGGCTCTGACAGCAGTAGGCAACCTGAAGGACTTACTCAACTCATCCACGGCCCTGATGAACTGAATGCTCTCAGACTGGTAATCATAAGGTCGTGGGTTCAAATCCCGTCAGGGGCCCGACGTGTGTCTTTGGGAAAGGCATGTCACTCAAATTTTTACTCACTTCACCCAGATGGGAATGGGTACCCAGCTATAAACAGTGAAATACCTAGTCAGTTAGTTAGTGTTCAAATGCTTAATCAGCTGCTTGGACTGTATGCTTCTCAGGAAGCTGAGAATGTTTCTGAGTGTTCTATGGTCTGCTAGGGTAGGTAATAGTACAGTGGAAAGCGCACAGAGCTTGCTGTCCAGCGGGGTTATGCGCTATACAAATTATGCTATAAATTATTATTATTAATAAATAAAATAAGCCTGACTTTCAGCTAATTCTTTAAAGATTACTTGTTTTTTTTCAAGTCAGATTTTTACAGCTCTCATGACTACTCTTAGTTTTAGTAGATGTTTAACGGCACTCGCAACTGCATACGGTCATATGAGCGCCAGAAGATGAGAGGTGTTACAAGAGAGTAACAAACATAAAAAAGAAGTAGTGGAGATAAGGACGATAGATGTTTGATAGGAAAGAAGAAGCAAACCACACCAGAGCACCCGCCAACCACCCACATGACTACTCTGACTCCCTCCTTTCATCATACACTTCATATAGCCAGTGAACTGAAAGAAAAGTAGAACAGAACTAAGAACTGTTCAACAGACAAGCAAAGCTCTTAAATAAAAGTCTCAACCAATCAAAAACAAACCAGGTAGGTATGAATGAAGTGATTGTTGTCAGTTATAGTACGGTACAGAACAAAATCATCAGTCAGGATCAACGCATCACTCACATTCAGAAATAAATTTAACAAAGTCAAATACAGATTTTTTTCACTCCCTCTTTTACTGTTGTCTCTAACCATAAGTAGTACTAAAAAAAAGTTAGCAAGAATGCGACACACTCTTATCATAAGACCCAGATAACAAAGAACAGAAACAAGTCCTGTGTGATACAGCACCATCTAAATGCTAACAATGCTAGCTAGCTAGCTGGAACTGGACATGATTATTTGTGTCAAGACATGGTGCAATCAGGCTCTCCTCAAAATGTTCAAAGTGAAGAAACCTGCATTTTTCTGCAGGTTTGTGAACTTTTATCAAATTTTTTTGTTTTTTGGCTCAACACTTTTCATGCCCATTAAAGAATTCATTTCTGTGTGGATTTTTCTGAAAAATGTTGATTAAAGGCACAAAAAATGTAACTTTTCAGTTACCACGGACTCTTAAGCTAAGGAAATAACTAATCTCTGGTGGCCATTTTCTCACTAAATTTACCTCTGAAAACAGGTGACCCCAACCTCCTTCATTCGCAAATATCTAGACTTGTATTCAAGATAAATGGATATTTTTTTCATCCAAATAAAGACAAGTGAACAAGCTTTATTAAGGTGATACCAATAACTCTACATGCCCGAAAATTGACGAGAGCCTGATTCCACCACGCTGCCTCACATTTCATTTCTACACGATGAAGAAAAATTCTGTTGCAGAGCCATTTTCACAGCAAGTCTGACTAAAAATCTGAACATTCTCAAAAGTCACACCGCAGCTCAAAAAAACCCAACAACACTGTTCCATAAAGTCAGTAGACCACAGAGCGTGGAAATGGTCGAGCAAAATGTTGAGAAAACACTAACCTTCACCTAGCACATCAGGCACACGAACTTGTAACTCTTTGTAAGGAAAGCAAATTTACTTTACACACCATTCTTAGATTTCAATATCAGTACACACTTCCACATGACCCTACTCAAAAACTCAATGGACATACTTGCGTATTCGGTAAGTTAATTTCATTTACATGGTCCCACTTTTTAAAAAATCACATGCTCAAAAGAAAATAAAAAAGATTAAAATATCACACAGAACAGAATTTTTAAACAAAATGACAGCATATATATATAGATATATATACGTGGCTTTTTTGTTTGTTTTAACAACAAATGAAACGGTACATAAATTATTATCAATGACAAACCATTGCAATCACAACTAAGGAAAATGTGACCATACATTCGAAATAAATAAATCAAAAAGCGTTACAAAAGCAATGAGTAACAAAAAATGACCCAAAATGAATAGATGTAAAAACATAAGTCCACAGAAGCTGATAAAGTGAATAGAAAACACAAACATATTGGGGTTACACAATACGTGCAGGCAGGCCGATACAACAATCCAACGCCTCGTAGTGTATTCTTCTTTCTTCGGCATGTGATCGTAAGAAAAGACAATCTCAACAATACGGACGTGAAACATCCGTATTCACAGCCTACTTTTGCGTTGAACAACATCCAGCGTTGCAGGAAAGGGCACCAAATCGACAGCCACTCAACTCAAAGTAAAATTCTTTGAAACCTCGAACTGCGCTTTATGAACCTGAACACATAATTCGCAGAAAAAAATCAACTTTACAAATTGCAGCATGCTGGCGGTTGTTTCATGACGTAAATAAGACCCATAGAAAAAAAACAACCCATCAGTGAGTAGGAATTGAAAACAGACTTCACATACTCATTACACAAAATTAAAATCTCTCATACAAATTTTTCCAACACACGATGGTGAAAATGATTTTCAGATCAAGAACTTTCTATCCGAAATCTATGTGAACATTCTTCTATGACATCGATAGGAAAAAAATAAACTACAAATTGAACACCAAATTGGTCGCTTTTAGGTGTATTGTTTGGTTATAAAGAAAAATCTCCTTCGTTTTTTTTAGAGAAACTGAACAAGAGTTCAAAAACTTTCACTTTGATTTTCTCAAAACAGCATTTTCTGGGACAGCCCCCTTGTGCTTAAAAGCGACCAATTGTAAGGATGGCAACAATCTCATTCACACACACACTCGTATGAATCACAGTGGCAAAAAATCTCTTTTAGTTATCAAAAGCTTCATTCAAGAACTTCCCATCTAAAACAGAGAGGAACACAAACGTGTACTTCACTTCACTCTCAGACCAATACAACTGCTCACACTGCTCAAATGGAATCCGAATTCGCCTCAGTGTTGTTTGTCTCGGGCATGATGTAGGAGATGTCATCCCATGGATGGCGGTACAATCCCTGCTTCAAACGCTTCTGATCCAAAAAGTGGCCTGAAAATAAGAGAAAAAAAGTTATAGAAGATTCGTATAAAACGATACGATAATCCAAACTGAAAATTTTATTCAAAACAAATGTTATAGAAGATGGTATAAAACGATACGATAATCCAAACAGAAAATTTCATTCAAAACAGATTGGCCAATGTGGGGTTCAACTTTTTTGTTAGCAACTCCTCTGATGAGTATTACACTAAATTACAGCCTCACTTAATTTCTTTTCTTCTATTGAAAAAAACCCAAAACAACCTATCTACATAAGAACAGAAACCTAGTGGTTTTCATGAGAGAGATGAGCTGAATCCATATATTCAGTCTTCAGCACTTTAAGTTTGTTTAACAAAACTAATCACATTTTTTTTTTAAACCCACAAAAAACCTAGCTGTACAAAAACAAAACCCCATTAGGTAAGAGCTATACAAATTTAGATTCTCATCGGGTAATTTGAGGCCAGCATTTTTCTTCCTGATGAGAGGAATGATAAGATGAGATAAAATACATCTTTATTGTTCAGATCCTGGCACATTGGTTTGGAGTTAACAACGGACATACATACACACACACACAAACATGCATACACACATGTGCACACCAATATACACACCCACACTTCCCTCACACATCTGTGCACATAACTATAATAATATATTGTATGCTTGCAGAACCAGTGACCCCCTGGGGCTGTGCTACTGACTGAAGTGTCTTTAGGCCATTCCCAAAGGGGGGACATTAACCATGTTCTTATGCACAGTAGAATAGTTATAGTAAATGGGCTAATTCATCAATGTCATGCTCATAACTGTGCCTGAACTGCAACAGGCAACTGCTGCTTTTTCTTTCTTAATCCTTAGTAAATGGGCTGATTCATCAATGACATGCTCATAACTGTGCCTGAACTGCAACAGGCAACTGCTGCTTTTTCTTTCTTAATCCTTACTATCATCATTTTTCCTCTTTTTCTTTTGTATGTTTGTCACACTCTTGTGACCTGCTATTTCCGGGGAGCCTTGATAGTCGAAGCAGACTTTGTGCTGTTGAAGCTAGAGAGGTGAGCAGAGTAAGTCTGATTCCCTGTGTAAGAACTTCCCTGTTGACACCCACCCCTTGGCGCTCAAATGACTTTACGCAGTCACGAGCGTCCTAAAACCTCTACTAAAACTAAAAACCCATGAAACCCTTTTCTGATACCCTGAATCTGCAGTGTGCCTACTGGGCAGTTCAGTGAAAATTTCAAAGTTGTCTGATATGCTTTGAAATACTATCATTCGAAAGCCCTTGCTTTATTGGTCATAAAACAGTTTAAATTGTGTTGATATCATTATGGGTTAAAAAGTTTTATGGCCATTTTTCATACCTAAAATCCGGCCAATTTCAGACCATTTTTAAAACTGAGTTTTTGTGACGCCAAAATAAAACTTTACAAGACAAATGAAGCGATCCAGCAACACTACAGACTCGGGAGCAGGCCGTAAAACCTGTACTAAAACCAAAGAGTCTACATAACAAGAGGGTTCACTCCTCTCTTTGAGCCAATTAAAAAAGTGTCCTCAAAATTCGGTGGCGCCCTCTTCACAAATACGCACCCTTTGCGAACAGAGTTACCCTACTTGTGTTAAAAAAATCAAAGTGAAACTAACAAGTTTTTGAATTTTAATAAGAATTCAAATTTCGGAAGAACGCTTTTTTTGGTTACGCTGACAAAAAGCCTCTTCCGGAAGTGTTTTCTTCGTTTAATTTGACTTTAGAATGTGAGGCAAGACGTCATTAAAATTAAAAACCTAAAACTCCGCACTGAACGAACCCCAACAGCTGATGAACAGCAGTTGATCTGCGCACGCAAGGAGGTGCTATTCCTATTCTTCTTCTGGAGAAACGAAAGAGAGCTTCAAAACAGACTGCAGCGTCATCTGAAGCAAAGAGTGGG
The DNA here is from genome assembly GCF_000002075.1 of Aplysia californica. NCBI lineage: Eukaryota > Metazoa > Mollusca > Gastropoda > Aplysiida > Aplysiidae > Aplysia > Aplysia californica. The sequence goes on along the minus strand of NW_004798112.1, from coordinate 78,216 downwards.
CTTCCGGTGGACACTTTTTAGGCAGAGTGGACCATCTTGTTATGTACTATCTTTGCTAAAACTAAAGTAGCAGAACCAGCAGAAGACCGAGACTCACCAATGAATCCCATGCTGCGGCCCAGGACAAAGAGGGCGTTCAGAGCACCGATGTCGAGGAACTCCTGAGACTCCTCCCTGTGGAAAGACACAGCAACATTCATCAACAAAATGTGAGGCATCGAGGGGGAAATCAGGCGCTTGTCAGAATAATGAAATCAAAGAAACTGGAAACTGGCATTTTTCTTCCCCTATGGCAATTTTTATTTTTATCGAAATTTTGTTGTTGTTGTTGACTCAACACCTTATGTGACCTTATTGTGTTGCAAGTGCCGTAAAACTCTTACTAAAACTTTTTTTAAATCTTAAAAGCTCAACACCTTTTATGTCTATTTAAAAATACATTGCGGTGGATTTTAATTAAAATGTTAATGTTCAGTTTCCAAGGACTCTCAAGCTTTGGAAGTCACCAAACTTTGGCGGCCATTTTCTCGCTAATTTTACCCCTGAAACCAGGTGACCCCCACTTCCTTCAGTCTAAAATATCTTGACTTCTATTTAAGCTAGATCGGTACTTTTTTCATCAAAAGTGAGACAAATGAATAAGATATAAGACGATATCAATAACTCTATATGCCCAAAATTAGATGAGCGCCTGATTCTACCGCGTCATGACATAAATATTTCAACAAGAAAAATGTTTGTTCATTATTTTAAGTCAATAACATAATACATGGGTCAGTGTGATGAAATCAGGCTCTCGTCAAAGTACTGAAATCACAGAAACAAGACATTTGTCCATCCATAGGTCAATTTTTATCAATTTTTTTTTTTGGGGGGGGGGGGGGGGGGCTCAACTTCCAGCACACAAAACGAAGCCTGTACCTTGTGAAGCAGCCACAGTTGCGGAGGAGATCGACAAACGCAACACCGATCATTCCATCCACGTTGAGGATCAAGTTCGGTTTCTGTGGGGACACAAATGAAACAATTATAGCATCGACTTGAACCGAACATCATGTACTAGCGATGCAATTTGAACAATTCTAACATATCCCCCCCCCCCCCCCCCCTTTATAAAAGGAACAGAGAAAAGACGAGATATGATGGTAATGAGCACAAAAACCAGCGAGCACTGAGACGCTGAGACACTGAGACACTGGGACACTGAGACACTGAGACACTGAGACACTCGGACACTGAGACACTCGGACACTGAGACACTGAGACACTGAGACACTCGGACACTGAGACACTGAGACACTGAGACGCTGAGACACTGAGACACACAGACACTGAGACACACAGACACTGAGACACTGGGACACTCAGACACTGAGACGCTGAGACGCTGAGACACTCGGACACTGAGACACTGAGACACTCGGACACTGAGACGCTGAGACGCTGAGACACTGAGACACTCGGACACTGAGACACACAGACACTGAGACACTGAGACACTGAGACACTCGGACACTGAGACACTGAGACACTGAGACGCTGAGACGCTGAGACACTGAGACGCTGAGACACTGAGACACACAGACAGACACTGAGACACTCAGACACTCAGACACTCAGACAGACACTCAGACACTGAGACGCTCAGACACTCGGACACTGAGACACTCGGACACTCGGACACTGAGACACTCGGACACTGACTGAGACACTGAGACACACAGACACTGAGACACACAGACACTCAAGACACTCAGACACTCAGACACTCAGACACACAGACACTCGGACACTCGGACCCTCAGACACTCAGACACTCAGACACTCAGACATACAGCACCCTATCCTAAGAGATCTTTAAACATTCAAGACAGAAAAACTAACTTGAAAAATATAATAATAAAACATGAAAAACAATTTCTTCTACAAAGATTAGCAAATAGCTAAAAACAAAGATCAGACTTAAGTCCATTCAGTGAGAACAAAAATTTCACAAACACAAACAAGAAAGTCGCTTTTAAGAACAAGGGTCTATCCCGAAAAAAGCTGTTTTGAGAAAATCGAAGGTGAAGTTTTTGCCCCTTGTTCAGTTTCTTTAAAAGACAAGGAGAGTTTTCTCTATAACCAAACAAATATAAACAAAAATGAAACCAAACTTCTATACGTATGGCAATGCCCACTTTTGGTGTAGGTCAAGATTTCTGGAAACCCCTGAAATCTGGTTTAGCCCGCTTGTCCTTAAAAGCAACCATTTTAGACCTTGGAAATCTGATTGTGACTGCGATGTGACAGTTTCAGTACATTCTACAGTCTTCCCACATTATAATTTCACACACTACAGTGTTGTTCCCGACGCCAGAATGGCGTTCCCGACACCAGAACGGCGGGCCTCCTCACCTTGGATGTCGTGATCTTCTCCACCTCCAGAGCAAAGTCCAGCAGCGGGGTAGCAGGGAAATGTTTCTGGGCGTACTCCTTGAGGATCACCACTCGCATGTCTGGGTTGTTCAGCTGTCAGAGGGGTGGGTAGATGGTTAGTCACTTTCACAGGGTTTTTTTTCGGGGGGGGGGTTGGTCTCTTTTGTTAATTTATTTTTATTTTGGAAGGGGGAGTGGGGCGTCTAAGAGTATCATACTTCAGACTTCATATATTCAGACAATGTGATGCTTAGTATAAACATAGTGTAACAGTTTTCTTTTTTTTTCGTTTAGTAGAGGTTCTACGACGCTCACAACTGCTTAAAGTCACTTGAGCGCCAAGGGGTGGGTGTCAACAGAGAAGTCCTTACATTGCAGGGAATCGGGCTTACTCTGTTTATCTTTCTAGGTTCAACAGCACAAAGTCTCCTTCGACTATCAAGGCACCCTGCAAATAGCAGGTCACAAGAGTGTGACAAAAATACAAAAGAAGTAGAGGAAAAAATGACGATAGTAAGGATTAGGAAAGAAAAAGCAGCAGTTCCCTGTTGCAGTTCAGGCACAGTTATGAGCATGACATTGATGAATCAGCCCATTTACAATTACAATTGTACTGTGCATAAGAATATCATTAATGTCCCCCCTTTGAGAATGGCCTAGAGACATTTCAGTCAGTAGCACCGCCCCGGGAGGTGGGAGACTGTTAGCCCCTTTCACAGGTTTTTTTTTTCAGTTTTGTTCTCTTTTGTTAATTTGCTATTTTTATTTTGGAAGGGGGAGTGGGATGTCTAAGAGTATCATACTTCAGACTTCATATATTCAGACAATGTGACGCTTAGTACAAACGTAGTGTAACATTTTACCATATCTGAAGTGGGCCTGTGCCGTGAAAAGGGAAAGGTCAATTCTATGCAAAAATCTGTTTTCAAGACACGGGAGCGTGTCAACTGAGAGTTAATAAAATAGTGAGGTAAGTTGCATTATAAGAATTTGAGGTCAGTACAATACTGAAGGTAACAAATGAAGGAAATAATACGACATCTGCAACATTATTATAACTTATCTGCCGTGCCAAGGCAGAGCGACGTATCGGCACTTTTTAAAATTTTGAGTTACGTCGCACTGCCATTGGAAATATGGGCATGGCCCTTCAGTTACGTCTGTTTGCCATAGTGAAATATCATATTTGTAGTGCAGATACGTCTTCCTGCCTCTGACACAAGATGCAGAATGGGTATAGGTGTCCATTTAAACGAAGATACAAAATATTAATAATTTTTGCAGATACGTCGGTCTGCCTTGGCATGGCAGTTATGTTGTAGTGTTTCATTAACAGGCAACATTTTTTTAAAAACTCCACTTATTTCAAGCTAAGTTGAATCAACTGCCATACATATATAAACCGCTAAGTAAAGAAAAGGACTTAGATAACCAAACAGAAACTTGCTTGCTTACAGATTTCACTCTGTGGCCAATACCCATGATAAGGGAGCCCTTCTTGCGCATCTCGTTCACAAACTCCATGGGGATAATACCGCTGTCCCGGGCACTGCTAAACTGCTTCGCAGCAGCATCCAAAGCACCACCAAACCGGTCTCCCTGTGAACAGTCAAAACCCATGGCACTGAGAATATAATTCTACATTTCCACATTATTAGCGGGGGGAGATGACACTAAGTGTTCAACAAACTATGAAAATATTTTTGCAAGACACATTCATTTTTTATGACCAATCTCAAAGTAAAGTAAGTTTTATTTCACATGACCACTCATACATCGAAATTACACATTTGAAATTGCCTAAATTTTACAAGACTAGAAATACATCATGTAACTAGGACATAAAATGTACACGAGAAAAAAGGTAAATATTCAAAAGTGGTCAGTAACTCTTAAAAATGTTCCTTTTCCTTACCCACAACCCCCCTTACAAACAAAAACCCACCTGGAAAATAAAAAAAACAAATAAAAAAGAATCTTGGCAAATTACAAACATTAGGCAATGAATCGGTCGCTTTCAAGAACAAGCAGGCTAACCCAGGGGGTTCCAGAAATCTTAACCTGCATTAAAAGTGGGCATTGCCCTACCAAAAAGAGAAATTTGGTCTCATTGGTGTGTATAATTGTTTAGTTATACAGAAAACTCTCCTTGTGTTTTAAAAAAACTGAACAAGGGGCAAAAACTTTACCTTCAATTTTCGCAAAACAGTATTTTTCGGGGTAGCCCGCTTGTGCTTAATTAAAAGCGACCAACTATCTGCACCCAACTTACAATGGTAAGAAGACCAGAGGTGAGAGAGGAAATGAGATCCTTGCCGGCGCGGGCACACACGATGGTGTTGTGGGCCCCAGAGACGGCCGGTCCGTGGTCAGCAGTCACCATGAGGCACATCTCAATGAACTTGGCCGCGTAACGTGGCAGTCTGTGAGGGGACGAGACAAAACATATATAAGATACTAGCTGGGCCCCCTTTCGAGGAAAGGAATGATCGGTGCATTAACATAAACTGAAAGTCATTGGTCTAGGCTACTATATTTACACTCTACTGGAATGAAGCAGTAAATCTTGAGAGAAGCAAAAAATTAGAATGTCTAGATCTAGATCTATACTCTCAAAACAAAATGCGCCTCACAAAATATCACTTCCGCACCGGATTTTCTAAAATTACAGAGACAGAAGCGTCGGCCTACAAAAGCGATCAGTGAAATGAAGAAATTTAGCTTTTTGCAGCAAAACTGTCTCAAAACTGAAAAAAACGAAGGGCGTCATGATCTGGAGAATATTTTAAAGAATCTTTGGGCGAAAACCGCATGTCAATCGATGCAGCCATTAAAAAGCCCTTTGAATAGCAAAATTCGGCCACCGCAAATAGGTAATAGATAAGATAAGATAGTTTTAGTAGATGGTTTTACGGCGTTCACAACTGCATAAGGTCATACGAGCGCCAAGGGGTGGGAGTCAACAGAGAAGTCTTTACTGGGAATCAGACTTTGCTCACCTTTCTAGCTTCAACAGCACAAAGTCTGCTCGACTATCAACTTCTTTTATATCTTTCTTTCTTTGTTTTTGGAGGTACATCTGCCACTGCATAATCTTACAATTTGCGAGGAAAGATATGCACCTCCAAAAAATATGTGAGGCAGCGTGGTGAAATCAGGTGCTCGTCTAAACAATCAAAGTGAAGAAACTGGCATTTTTCCGCAGGTTCAGGAATTTTGTATCGACTTTTTGTTTTTTTGGCTCAATACCTTTCATGCCCATTAAAGAACACATTTCTGTGTGGATTTTACTGAAAAATGTAGAGTAAAGGCAAAAAAGATGTAAATTTTAGGCTTCCGCGGACTCTCAAGCTTAGGAAATAACTAAACTTTGGTGGCCATTTTCTCACTAATTTTACCTCTGAAACTAGGTGATCCCCACCTCCTTCAATCCCAAATACACTTGTATCCAAGATAAATGGATATTTGTTTTCATTGAAAGCAAAGCAGATGGACAGGCTTTAAGATTTTTTAACTTGCCAAAACACGAGGAAACGAACCTTCTCTGAAACCACAGCAGACTGAGCACTCCGCCGATGCCCATGTCCTCCTTGAAGATGTCTGTGATGGGAATGCCTGCATACAGGAGTTCGTGGCCTCTCTCATCACAAATACTGGTCATGAAGGATGCTGGCTTCCTGATCAAACCCAGTTCCTGAAAAATTGAAAGTGGGACAGCTTTTCATACCTACACGAATACTGTGGCACCGTAACCACTTACAAATGTATCATATATATCTCTGATACATGAAAGTCATGGTTTCATCAAACTACAAGGGGGATTCTCGTGGTCTAGAGGTAAAGGTATTCACCTCTCATACAATAGTTACCGGGTTCGGATTCGACAGAGAACAGATCTTGTAATTTTTTTGCATTTAAAATTCTTCCCTCAGGCTTCTCCAAAGTCTGGGAATTCTGTTAAAATGTGACTAATGGTAAAATCTGTGTCGCATCCGACACAGAACTGTTTCTCACCTCCCCGCAGGAGGTATTATCTGTCAGGGACGTGTGTCCGATGCGCAATCACGTAAAAATGACTTCGTCTCTTCTGGAGAGGCCCGAAAGTTAAATTTTGTCACTGGGAATAGTGACAGTGAGAAGTGAACAGAGGGAGGAGTGAACAGAGTGAGAAATGAACAGAGTGAGAAATGAAGAGAGTGAGAGAAGTGAACAGAGTGAGGAGTGAACAGAGTGAGGAGTGAACAGAGTGAAAAGTGAACAGAGTGAAAAGTGAAGAGAGTGAGAGAAATGAACAGAGTGAGAAGTGAACAGAGTGAGAAGGCACCAACCAACTATGCACTGAATAACTTTCTGGCATAATGACTCCTTTCAGCCTAAGGTCAAGTTTTGTTTTGTTTTAGTAGACGTTTTACGGCGTTCGCAACTGCATAAGGTCATATGAGCGCCATGGGGTCAAGTTTGTACCTACCCTGGCCCAGTTGAAGTCCATCGGCACTGTGGGAGGAGCGGTCTCTGGTTTCGGCACGATGGCGCCTGCATTCACAAGCTTGGTGAACACCTCCCTACACGAGGAAAGAGAAAGAAAAGTGGATAATTTAACTCAATTAGAATAATAAATACTTATTTCAGCCAGTGCTGTTTAATTCTGTCACTGGGAATAGTGAGAAGTGAACAGAGTGAGGGGTGAACAGAGTGAGGGGTGAACAGAGTGAGGGGTGAACAGATTGAGAAGTGAACAGAGTGAGAAATGAACAGAGTGAAAAGTGAACAGAGTGAGAAGTGAACAGAGTGAGAAATGAACAGAGTGAAAAATGAACAGAGTGAGAAATGAACAGAGTGAGAAATGAACAGAGTGAACACCTGCATTCACAAGCTTGGTGAACACTTCCTCCCTACACGAGAACAGAGAAAAAGAAAGTGGATTTTAAAAAGTTTTAGTAAGAGTTTTACAGCACTTGCAACACAATAAGGTCATATAAGTGCCGAAGATTAGATGCGTTACAAGTAGGGTTGGGTCGGGCTCGCAAAATTAGCGTCCGCGAGTAACGAACTACTCGTTGGCACTACCCGCAAATTATAGGACGGGTAACGAACCGTCCGTTTGTGAAGAGTAGTTCGCTACTCGCTACTCACTACACATCGGAGAGAGACAACAGTTCGTTTAGCGAGCGAGCGGACGGGCGGACCGAGAGACTCCATGCATTCGAGCGGACGGATGGACGGGAGCGACTCCTTCCATTGCATACAATTGCAACCCCCGCCCCCCCCCCCCCCCCCCCCAAAAAAATAATTAATTAAAAAATCACCCTCCTGCCTCACATTGTAGCTAGGCGTTCATGGCGGAAATTTCCGCTCCCCCGCCCTATGAGATAATTGGAACGTACACAGTGTGCCCCACACACGAGGTGAAAGGTTACACACATAGTACTACGTCACAAGCCTCTCTCATTCCCTGTGGCACCGCTAGTGGTTTGAAACATCAGGCGTAATTAACAAACAATAGACGACGCGTCTAATCTTGCGTCGAGTATCTCGTCTGCTAGAGTTCGTCCGTTTACCCGCTCGCCCAGTGAATAAAATTGTGGAGCGGACCCAAAAAACGAACTGACTTGAGGCTTGAGGTCTGCAGTCCGCTCGCTGAGAGAGTCAAATTGTGGGGCGGACCCAAAAAAAGAACTGTCTTGAGGTTCGCAGTTCGCTCTCATGGCCGTCCGTTACCCGTTTGCTCTGACTGAGTCCGCGAGTAACGAACCCGTCCGTCCGCTCACCCCAACTTTAGTTACAAGAGAGTAACAAACACAAAAAAGAAGGAGGAGAGATCACGATGATAGATGTTTGATAGAAGGAAAGGAGCAAACCACATCAACGCACCAGTCAACCATCCACAAAGAAAGTGGATAATTTCACTCAATTAACATAATAAATACTTATTTCGGCTAATGCTAAACTACCGTTTAAGTAAACTACCTATGCATTTCTTCAACTTTTCAAAAAGAATAAGGTCTTTCACAAATGTACAAAATTTCTTTTATCTTCCAAGTATTCTGACAACAGAACCTTATGTCAAAAAGAAAGGTCAAAAAAGGTTTTCACGATTGAAGACATAAGAAAAACCTAAATCTATCTCAAAAGTCTGAGGTTAAAGTTTTATTTAACACTGAAGAGGGCCTAGCGTTATTTAAAAACAATTTTGAGCCAAAAATTGATGAAGGTAGATCGTACTGTATTGCTGTTCCCAATTCGTCAAAGCTGCGTGGCACGGTAGCTCCAGCAGCCCTGAGAGCATCGTTCTTGGCACTGGCAGTCTCGGCGTCCGCGTTGGCACAGGCTCCAGCATGACCAAACTGGACCTGCGTGGACACAGAGAAAAAAGTAGTCGAATTTGAGTAACGACCACCTGTTCGAGACAACCACCTGTCCAAACAACCACTCCCCCCCCCCCCCTTTAGAAAAAATATCTTTTAATGACAGTGACATCCGTCTATCTGAGAAACCACTTTTCTTTGAGCAGTTAGTTTCAAATGTTCTATGATGACCACTTTTCTTTGAACAGTTAGTTTCAACTGTTCTATGATGACCACTTTTCTTTGAACAGGTAGTTTCAACTGTACAAAGATGACCACTTTTCTTTGAACAGGTAGTTTCAACTGTACTAAGATGACCACTTTTCTATGGACAGTTAGTTTCAACTGTTCTAAGATGAAGAGTGAGCTGCACTTTACACTACTTCACAGTCAGTTTTAGTCATTTTTTAGTTTTAATAAGAGTTTCACGACACTTGCAACACAATAGAAGTCCTATAAGTGTCGAAGATTGGAGGTGTTACAAGAGAGCAACAAACACAAAAAAGAAGAAGGGGAGATAAAGACGATAGATGTTTGATAGGAAAGAAGAAGCAAACTGCACCCGAGCACCCGCCAACCACCCACTTCACAGTCAGTAAGAAAGACAAAAGCCACATTTAACTGTAAAAGACAAACAAATCGTCACATCATAACTACTTTGTCTAAAGTGCTCTCTTTACTTAAGTACATTTTGGATTAAATAATTCTGAGGCGACGATATATATATATTTGAAGAGAGCTCTTCTGATATGAGAAAACAAAAGTTACCAGCTCAAAAAAATGAAATGGTGAAATGGTACGGGTTTAACGCCAATATTAGGTTATTTAAGGGGCGGGACCTCCTAGTTTAACGCCCGTCTCCGATAGGACCGATCCAAGTGGGAAGTTCGTGTAAAGTGCATTTCCCAAGGACACAACGTCGGACCGAGCTGAGGCTCGAACCCTCGAACCCGCATTCTCACAATTACGAGTCCGGTAGCCTAACCACTAGGCTACCGACGCCACTCGACCTGCTCAAACATTTACTACCTTACAATTACAACAACTAGACACTAGCAGCACGTCAGAAGACATCACTATTGTCATTAACCCCTTCATGACACAGGGTCAGTTCGTGCTTCACCGGGCACAGTTTGGGATCCCCAGGGACTCAGAGTAGCGCTAGATTTTGTGGTCAGTTTCCTATAAACAGACCCGGTTTGCAAATACTACTAACTATATCTAAAGGAAATAGATTTCTTTGTACAGACAAAATATTCCCAAAAGCAAATCTGCAACTAATTTACGAAATGCATCCAATAGAAGCAGTATGCAGAATGTTGTTTTAGTAAGAGTTTTACGGCGCTCGCAACTGCATAGGGTATGCAGAATATGGCCTATGACGTACAGTGTTCCTCATCATGGTCCTCGCGCTTCGCAAAGTATGTTGAACGCGGTACGTCACAGCAGCATTTTGGCTCATTTGCGGTGTGCCGTGTAAGAAAAAAGTATGAACGGCAAACGTCATATCGGTCACAAAGGTGTAAAAAGGGCTTTTCCAACATAAACTCACCTCTGATGTGAACATCTTGGCGCAAGTTCCAATACACCATGCGATGACAGGTTTGTTCACAGCTCCAGATTTCAAAGCTTCGACAAGTTGGTACTCTTCAACACCTCCAACCTAAGGACAGAAGTCACAGTAACAGACAGTTAGTTATAGTAGATGGTTTTACCGCGCTCGCAACTGCATAAAAGATCATATGAGCACCAAGGGGTGGGTGTCAACAGAGAAGTCTTTACAGGGAATCAGACTTAGACTGCTCACCTCTCTAGCTTCAACAGCATAAAGTCTGCTTCGACTATCAAGGCACCCCAGAAAGAGCAGGTCACAAGAGAGTGACAAATATACAAAAGAAGTAGAGGAAATGGCAATAGTAAGGATTAGGAAAAAAAAAGTAGCAGTTCCCTGTTGTAGATCAGGCAGTTATAAGCGTGACATGATAAATCAGCCCATTTACAATTCTACTGTGCTTGAACGAGAAATGTCAATGGAGAGTCCTTGGAAACTGAAAATTTACAGTTTTCAGAAAATTCCACACATAAAACATGGACATAAAAGGAGTTGAACCAAAAAACAAAAATTATAAAAAATGCGGCGCCAAACCAGTCGAAAAATGCCGGTTTCTTCGATTTCAATGTATAGACGAGTGCTTGATTTCACCACGAAACCTCGCAAATGTACAGAGAATTCCCAGTGGTTGGCGTTCACATTTTAAACGTTAGTGTGAGTTCATTTCTTACCTCTCCCAGGAGTACAATCATCTTCACATCAGGATTCTGTTGATATCTCCAGATATGATCCATGAAAGTGGAGCCTGGATATCTGTGTTGCAATACAAAAAGACAACGTTAATCACAAAAAAAGGATTAGTACCCAAGTCTTATTCGGTCAGCATTGACACTGACAGTGTGTGGGGGGCATTGTAACAGTGACCTTGACCATCAATGACTTATTTATAGAGGCACCAGCTATCCATGTCCAGGTGCTGTTTTAGCCTCTTTTTCCTGTATGCGGATTAATAATATCTTTTTTGTAACAGTGAAAGAGATAAAAGACAGAAAGTTTAGTTTTAGTAAGAGTTTTACGGCACTTGCAACACAATAAGGTCATCTAAAAGCCGAAGAATAGATGTGTCACAAGAGAGTAACATACACAAAAAAGGAGGAGGAGAGATAAGAACGATAGATTTTTTATAGGAAAGAAGGAGCAAACCACACCAGAGCACCCGCCAACCACCCACAAAGACAATAAATATTTATCAAACTAAGTAATGATTATTAATGAGGTGATATATCCTACATTTGCACGCCTATGTTCCAAGTTGAGTGTTTCAAGTTTCCTTGGAAAAAAAAAGGTACATTTCTGAGCTCTGAGAATTTACCTAAAATCAAGGGTCAGATTACAAATCATAGAAATAGAACAAATTATATTACTTAACATTGGATTGACACAAGAAATTCTCAGTTTCAAATCCAGCAGAATATAGATCAGATTTTACACAAAAATAACCCCATGTAGTGGTGTGGAAAAAAAGAAGAAGGAATAAAAAAAAACAACATTAGAGAACCTACCTATCAACCACAAGTTATTTCTGTATGTTTGTTTGTTTAAGTAAAAAGAAGCACATTGACACAGTAATGGTCATTTAGTGTTGGGAAAAAGTAAGACAAATGGACAGAAACAATAGGGGGAAAATAAAGAGGTAGGACCTAGCAGTGGCGCCCTCCAACCACATGCGTTATTTCTGTGACATTCTGGACCTATTTTTTAATTATTTTATTTTTATAGTAGAAGGTTTTACGGCGCTCGCAACTGCATAAGGTCATATGAGCGCCAAGGGGTGGGTGTCAACAGGGAAGTCTTAACAGGGAATCAGACTTATTCTGCTCACCTCTCTAGCTTCAACAGCACAAGGTCTGCTTCGATTATCAAGGCACCCTGGAATTAGCAGGTCACAAGAGAGTGACAAACGTACAATAGAAGTAGAGGAAAATGACAATAGTAAGGATTAAGAAAGAAAAAGCAGCAGTTCACAGTTGTAGATGAGGCACAGTTATGAGCGTGACATGAATCAGCCCATTTACAATTCTACTATGCTTGAATGAGAAATGTCCCCCCTTTGGGAATGGCCAAAAGACACGACAGTCAGTGGCACTGCCCCGGTGGGTACATTCGGGACGTGAAAACAAACTCACCTGTCCCCTCCAATGGCAATGCCCTCATTCACTCCGTCGGCGTTCAGCGCAATGATGTTGTTCAGCTCATTGGACATGCCACCAGATCTTGACACATAGGCAACACTGAAAAAAGGAGAATGTGTAGAATAAAACATGTATCTCAACAGAATGATAATAACTTTTGATTTTACTAATAAATGGTAGGAACATCACCTGTCCTCCATTACATCCGAAGGCAAACAATCAGGTGGTTTGGACATCTCACACGTATGGCACCTAACCAGCTTGCCAGTAAAGCCTACTACAGGAAAGCATCAGGGTACAAAGCAAGAGGAAGACCAAGAAAAACCTGGATCCAGGGTGTGAAGGATACCCTCAGAACATTTAATATCCCACCCAGTCAGGCCATCAAACTTGCTAGAGACAGGAAGCTCTTTCTCCCCTCGACGTCCTAGAGGTATAACAGGACGGATAAAGTAAAGTAAGATTATACTAACACGATTTAAGGTAAGATAATTTGTCACCATATCATGAACTTATAAGAAAAGGGTAATGACTCTCAAATAATGCTCAATCCAATGCCTGTGCACCTTTTCACAGTTCAGTATTTTTTAAAAAAACATCTTTGGCACCTGAAACTATTCGGGTAAAATGACATAAATCTCAAGGACACAGTATCGGACCGAGCTGGGCCTTGAACCCAAAACCAGCAATCTGAGGATTTTCAGTCTGGTAGCCTAACCAATAGACAACCAACACCACAATATGTACCCAGTTTTGTTTTCTTAACTAAGTACCTTCGTCTCTTCTAGAGAGGCCCGAAGGTTTTCGCGAACCCAGTTTGGGTCACAAATACAAGACCGGTTTGAGTTATCCATGTCAAACTGTATTTGCAAAAGACAGATTTACAGACTAGACATACCTTCCGGGGCGGTACAGTTTGGAAGCCAGAATGTTGTCCAGCATGCCTCCAGTGTTGCCAATCTTGAAGCAGCCAGGCTTCACACCTCCGACCTTTGGGGAAATTTTAAAGTAGTTTTAGTTTTAGTAAAGGTTTTACTGCGCTCGCAACTGCATAAGGTCATATGACATGAGCGCCAAGGGGTGGATGTCAACAGAGAAGTCCTTACAATTTAAAAGTAAAATTAAACAAACCCATGTAATCATTGGATAAAATGTAAAAATATCTACACAAAAAGTGCAAATTTCAAAATATTTTCAGATTCTATTAAATACAAAAAACCAACTGTTGATTTTATACAACACTGAAAAAACAACAACCCAACAACTGCAGGATGATGATTGCTCATATTTTAAGCATCAGAGTACACCACTTGAAATAATACTATTACTGGTACCAAAGTCTACTTAAAGCTTTGATTGAAATGCAACTTCCGTACATGATAACAAAAAAAAGGATGCCAACTTTATAAAATTAAATAGAAATAATAGAATCAATATAATCACTACAAACAAGAAAACATAAGGACTTACAGTGGCAGGTCCAATCATTGAGACTCCTTTTGCTTTTGCAACCTTCAGCAAATGTCTTGTGAGATTTTCAGGAATGCCCTCAGCAATGATAGATATGGAACGAATCTGAAACAAAGATAGAGAGTTAAAATAAAATTAAAATAGATTCCATTTTTACTGATCCCTGTAGGGAGATTTGGTTGACAATTAAATATTTACATAGATGCATAGTTGTCTTACTCCCTGTATCCCCAAAAGAAATACAGAATGTGACCTCAAATCAAAGTTAGTGCTTCATATGATTATTTGTGAAAGATATTTTTTTTTTATCGTTAACAGTTCTTTCTCACAAAAGTAAATCATCTATCAAAATGCTTCCATCTTAACCATCTTGTATAAGTATACTTACGACCTTAGAGCATGAATCAAAATAACATAGAGTGTGTATCTAGCTTACGATTATTATTGTTTATATTGCTGCTCATTTATATTATGCGTGTAATTGTAAGCCTACGTGTGTGTGTGTGTGTGTGTGTGTGTGTGTGTGTGTGTGTGTGTGTGTGTGTGTGTGTGAGAGAGTGTGTGCGTGTGTGTGTTTAGTTTTAGTAAAGGTTTTACGGCACTCGTAACTGCATAAGGTCATATGAGCGCCAGAAGATTACAGGTGTTACAAGAGAGTAACAAACATAAAAAAGAAGAAGGGGAGATAAGGACGATAGGTCTTTGATAGGAAAGAAAAAGCAAACCACACCAGAGCACCCGCCAACCACCCACTGTGTGTGTGTGTACAGGTGGTGAAACACCAAACCAATGTGCCAGGATCTGGACAATAAATAAGTATCTTATCTTATCTTAAATGAAACTAGTGTCACATTTTCCTGTATTGGTGGTTTGATTATATTTGTTTGTATCTGTAGACTTAGTATGCTCCCCCAAATCATTACAAATTTACAGTTTACTGAAGCCCTAAATTCTCTGTGCACTTGTTTAAACATAGAGGTCTGATCAGCCTTGTGCCCTTCCTCATAGTGTATGTGTTATATATTCTAACCCAGTGCCCCCCCTCCTCACCCCACCTTCCAATTCTGTCTGGAATTCAAAGATTTAGAAGGCTATGCATAATAAATAAGAGGTTGAATTTCAATCTCCAAACATTAATTTCTTCAAACTGGGCTGATGTAACAGGCCACAGAACAGCTGTAAGTCTAAGACCGCTGACTGTTACCTGTGGGAATGAGAGAGTTTCAATGGTGCTGTCGTAGGCAGATCTCAGGGAGGCAAAGTTGACCAAGGTGTCAGCGGTGGGATGCTTCTGCATGCAGTCAGCCATGTTTTTGTACACTGGGGTGAGAATGTTGGTTTTAGTAGAGGTTTTACGGTGCTCGCAACTGCATACGGTCATATGAGTGCCAAGGGTGGATGTCAACAGAGAAATCCTTACAGGGAACCAGACTTACTCTGCTCACCTCTCTAGCTTCAACAGCACAAAGTCTGCTTCGACTATCAAGGCACCCAGGAAGTAGCGGGTCACAAGAGTGACAAACATACAAAAGAAGTAGAAGAAAATGACGATAGTAAGGATTAGGAAAGAAAAAGCAGCAGTTCCCTGTTGTAGTTCAGGCACAGTTATGAGCATAACATTGTTGAATCAGCCCATTTACAATTCTACTGTGCATAAGAACAAGAAAAATACCCCCTTTGGGAAAGGCCTAAAGACACTTCAGTCAGTGGCACCGCCCCAGGGGGAGTGGGGGAGAGAATGTTCCCAAAAAGTGGACAATCTTTTCAAGAAGGCAACATCATTCATATGTAACTCTCCTTCAAGCAGTCAGCCATGTTTTTGTACACTGGGGAGGGAATGTTCCCAAAAAGTGGACAATCTTTTCAAGAACGCAGCAAACCGCGACCTCAGTGCTTTCTTGTCATATCTCCATTTTTTTAAACACTGAAAATGTGACTTCTTCTTGAGTTCACACTTTGTCATGAACTTGTTTTCACTGTTATTAAAAATGGAGATAGGACAAGAAAGCACAGAGGTTGCGAACAGCACTCTTACCTAATTTTCCTTAAAGAAGGAAACAGCACTCATACCTAACTCTCCTCTGAGAAGATAGCCTTATGAACCATCTCATTTGTTCCTAATGTCATTGAGAGGACAGTCAAGGAGGCTTCTGCAGGGAAGACTTCCAAAGACCGTTTTCGTAAAGGGAATTACAAAGAGACATTTTCATGCCGACAAATGCATTTTAGAGCTAAATTCTAAATAACATCAAGAAATATGTAGCTGTGAGATATAATGAAAGATACAAACATAAATGCAAATAAACGTTAACATTTTTCACATTTGTTAGTTTTAATAAGAGTTCTACGGCACTTGCAACACAATAAGGTCATATAAGTGCCGAAGACTAGAGGTGTTACAAAAGAGTAACAAACATAAAAAAGGAGGAGGAGAGATCAGGACGATAGATGTTTTATAGGAAAGAAGGAGCAAACCACACCAGAGCACCCGCCAACCACCCACTTGATGTCTTATAATTCAACAAAACACATTTGTAAGAAAAAGAGAACAATACTATTATCTCACAGATGATATGAAAGAAAGATTTAGTCTGAAGGATTTCTGTAAAACAGTTTTAAGTTTACAAAATATCCGATCTGCAAAAATGAATGCATTTTCTTCTAGAACACTGGAATTAAGTCTTAACAACACTATCTAGAGAACTTTAAGAATGAAGTTGAAGCAGCCTAGGGTGGTTGTGTGTAATTGGCAGGGGCTCTGGTGTGTGTGGTTTGCTCCTTCTTTCCTATCAGACATCATTATCTCTCCTCTTTTTCTGTGTATGTTACTCTTTCCTCTTTTTCTTTATAGGTTACTCTTTACTCTCTCCTCTTTTTCTTTGTATGTTACTCCCTCGTAACACCTCTAACCTTCATCACTCATATGACCTACTTGTGTTCCAAAACTTTTACTACAACTAAAAGTAGCCTTACCAGGGATGAGGATCTCTTTGTGGCCCCAGTAGAATTTCTGTTTGTGGTCACCACTGAAAACACAAAAACACTTCACATTAGAAATTTGCTGAAAAGCAAAAATTTGAAGCACTTTGAACACATTCACCAAATTCTCTTAGCTTTAGTAGGTGTTTTATGGCATCCCCCAACAGAAAAATGGAGATATTTTATACAATAAGACTTCTTCCCTCAAGAATTGAGCTAAAGTCTTGTGTGAACAATGACAAAGAGTCTGTGTGAACAATGACAAAGAGTCTACATTTACACAATCATCACCATTTGCCACAGACATTTCTCAGGTAAATATTGTTTGAAATTGGGGTGTAAGCGCACCTTTAGAATAGGACACATAGCGTGAATGCACCTTTATAATAGTTATAAATTGTGATGTAGGCCTAAAGGGCATATCACGTGACTGACACCTCATGTGATTTCATGCAAGCCGCGGGTAATCTAAGTGTCACTCACTCACTGAATCCGAAACGAGTAACATCGGCTAACCAAAAACTACCAGAAGACGAGCAGGTGGGGGCCCCACCAACCTCAACTGCCATCTACATCTACTACTGCAAGACTCAAGTAAGTCGTAACATAACAGAAAGTTAGAGAATAAAGCAATGTGCTTATGAACAATGGTATCAAGAATCTTTTCCACAAAACTTTGTACTCATATGAAAAAAAAATGAAGTTTGATTTTGAGTGAACTATCAGTCAGCACAATGATGTCTGCCACGATTAGATAACGAAAACAGCAAAAAAATGGCAAGACAGACAAGAACTACTAGAAGAAACAAAAAGCTCAACAGCAGCTAATGCAATGAGCTGTGGAAAAAGACATTATGAAATCCAGTAACTTCAAATATGGTCGCTTTTAAGGACAAGCGGGCTAACCCAGATTTCGGGGGTTTCCAGAAATCTAGACCTACACCAAAAGTGAGAATTGCCCTACCTATAGGAGAAGTTTAGTTTCATTGGTGTGTATATTTGTTTGACAGTACAGAAAACTCTCCTTGTCTTTTAAAGAAACTGAACCAGTGGCAAAAACTTTACCTTCGATTTTCTCAAAACAGCATTTTTCGGGATAGCCCCTTGTGCTTAAAAGCGACCATATATAATGCATGCTATACAATATCTAACATATTAATTGGGTAGGATAATAAGGAAACAATTAAGACAAAATTATTTGTTCCCTTTCCTCTACGACTTTTTCTTAAAAACACCCAACATACGTGAAAGGGTAGATCATGGCAACGACCGAGGGCTTGGAGCGGGAGCAGACGTAGTCAAAGTCCAGCATGCCCTGGACCGCCCGCTGCTGCATGCCCCACACGATGCACTCGGTGGAGGCGCTGAACAAGTTGTACTCCGCTGGGCTGGCCGAGCCTCCGTTCACGCCCGAGGGGGGGGACGTGGCTGCGGTCTTTGACGACGGGGTGCCCTTGTCCTGGGAGTTTCTTCTGCTGGAGCTGGGAGACGGCTGGGGACGAGAAGATAAGACACTAAATGCATGGTCGCTTTTAAGGACAAGCGGGCTAACCCAGATTTTGGGTTAGTTTAGTTTTAGTAAGATTTTTACGATACTTGCAACACAATAAGGTCATGTAAGTGCTGAAGATTAGAGGTGTAACAAGAGAGTAACAACAAACACAAAAAAGAAGGAGGAGACATGGAGACGATAGATTTTTTATAGGAAAGAAGGAGAAAGGGGTTTTCAGAAATCTTGACATACACCAAAAGGGGGCATTGCCCGACCTAAAGGAGAAGTTTGGTTTCATCGGTGTGTATATTTGTTTGGTTATATAGAAAATTCTCCAGGTCTTTAAAAGAAACTGAACAAGGGGCAAAAACTTTACCTTTGATTTTCTCAAAACAGCATTTTTTGGGATAGCCCCCTTGTGCTTAAAAGTGACTAAACAAAACAACATCCACGCAGGTGGGACTGACACTGGCACTGTCATAAAGCAGCAGGATTGGAAGAAACACAATGTAGTATATATATATATATATATATATATATATATATATATAAGTAATCGGGTACAAAATAATGTAGCGCAAGTAAAACATTTTGAGTCTTCATTTTCCCGAATGCTGTTATCCGTTATTAAGTGTTAGTAGTTAGGTTTCACTTGAATAATTTGTTTTAAAAAGGAGGAGGGGCAAAGGAGGTGAGGGGGTGGGGGTAGAAAGTGGAGACGAAAGCAGACGATAGAATATTGCTATAGAACAGGAAAGGAGGTGAAAGGAGACAATTTTAGAGATGAAAATATTTCCCTCGTTACTCGGATTAGAACCCGGGACCTTTGAATGAGAGGCGAACACCTTAACCTCTAGGCCACGAGAGCCCCCCTCACCACAACAGCTTGCAACATTAAACTACAGTACCAGCTGCAAATATTGATCAACTATTCAGCATTGTAAAAATTACAAAAACAAAGCCAGGTGCTATCCATAAGTGAAGGGTGCTGACAAAACGAGTTACTTCTCAGATTCAAGACCTATGCAAAAAGATACGCCACACTCATAGGTAAAGTTTTTTTCAATTTATAAAACTATGAAATAATAAAAGGCTTATTATTCTTATAGAATATGGCACCAATAGAAAATCTATAAATTTGACCCTAGAGTCGATTTTTGGTCCAATCTCCATTTGTGGATAGCCAGAAGTGACTCATTTTGTCAGCACGCCTCATAAAATGAATTTTGGGTCTTAATTACTGCCACATGATTACAGAAATGATAACAATTAGTAAATCTTTTCAGATGATCATGAGAACACAGTATTCAAAAGCACCACCCATACCAGATAACTACCACGAGCTGTTATGTCAAAAACAAAAGCTGTTCTATTCTTCAGACTAAGAACACATGGCTCAGACATAAATGTCAGAGTGGAGAAGCAAACTAAAGAATGGAGCACATCTTTCAGCGCGCGCGCGCGCACGCACGCACGCACGCACACACACACACACACACACACGGAATGAGACCCACCCCCATTAACCCTATAGCACACACACACACACACACACGGAATGAGACCCACCCCCATTAACCCTATAGGAGAAACAGTACAGGCCAGCACACCTCAACTTCTTTTTTTAGTTTTAGTAAGAGTTTTATGGCACTTGCAACACAATAAGGTCATATGAGTGCCGAAGATTAGAGATGTTACAAGAGAGTAACAAACACAAAAAAGAAGGAGGGGAGACAAGGACAATAGATGTTTGATTGATAGGAAAGAAGAAGCAAACCACACCACAGTACCCGCCAACCACCCACGAACAACTAAACAGGATAGCCAAGTGTATGATAAATACCAGTCTTCACCTCAACTTCTAAAAATGGTGCAACCGTCAGAAATGTATAGGAGGACAAAGTAAATATAACACAAAGGGATTCCAACATTCAAACAAAGCCACCAAATGTTACATCATGAAGTATGCATTACAACTTAATCAGCATGCGAGCATTTTTTGTTGAGGACACAAATTGGAAACTAAGACTCTGCGAGATAAAGTCCTTCCTGAAACCATACACATGTGAGGCGTGCTGACAAAACTAGTAACTTCTCGCAATCAAAGAATGGAGATAGCAGCCAAAAATCGACACAAGGGTCATATTTGTGGATTCCAAACCAATGCCACTCTCTTCAAGTATAACAGGTTTTTTTTTATAGTAGAGGGTTTTATGGCACTCGCAACTGCAAAAAGTCATATGAGCGCCAAGGGGTGGGTGTCAACAGAGAAGTCTTTACAGGGAATCAGACTTATTTTGCTCATGTCTCTAGCACAAGGTCTGCTTCAACTATCAAGGCACCCCGGCATACAAAAGAAGTAGAGGAAAATGTCAATAGTAAGGATTAGGAAAGAAAAGGCAGCAGTTCCCTGTTGTAGATCAGGCTTAGTTATGAGCGCGACATGAATCAGCCCATTTACAATTCTACTGTGCTTGAACGAGAAATGTCCCCCCTTTGGGAATGGTCTAAAGACACTACAGTCAGTGGCACTGCCCCCGGAGGGAGAGTTTAACATGTCTTTTATTATTTCATACTAATTATTTGTAAAAACTCAACCTATAAATCAGAAGTATGTATTTCCATCAGGCTTAAGTCCGAGAGAAGTAACTCATTTTGTCAGCACGCCTTACATGTTATGAGTAAACAAAGAGGACAGAGGGCAAACAGCTTGGGTCCATGCATGCTACAGGGACTGAACATAAAATGGCAGGGCTAAGAACATTCCTGGAAAAGTGATGGTTAGGTCGTTCTGCATTCCAAGGATTTCACAGTACTTCTACGTTTAGTTTTAGTAGAGGTTTTACAGCGCTCGCAACCGCATAATAAGGTCATATGAGCGCCAGAAGATTAGAGGCGTTACAAGAGAGTAACAAACATAAAAAAGAAGAAGGGGAGATAAGGACGATAGATGTTTGATAGGAAAAAAGAAGCAGACTACACCATAGGACCCGCCAACCACACACACAGTATTTCTACTCAATTCCCACAAAGAATATCTGCCATTAAAAAAAAACAGTTGTCCAGAGTGTCACGCTACCATGTGAACTTTTTTCATCAATTTGTCAGCAAAAACTACACAATTTTTTAAAGAAATTTAATTTAGAACATTTAGGAGGCGGGCTTCCGACACTGCTTGTCAGGGCCAGCCGGGGCTGAGAGGGATACAACTACATGATACATCCTAGCACAAAGACCGCGAGATACTCAAGGATAAAAATCCTCCCCACCCAGGAACCAAACTTGGGTCTTCAGCGAGCCACAGCCAAATGCCTAACTGCTACACCACAGATGCCAGCCCGAGTTTCACAAAAAATTACTGGTGTCATCATTTTGGATAAGCTCTGGATTTAGGTGAGGATATTCACCTATCTATGAAGCAAAAGAAAAGCGCAAACAAAATTTCCCATTTCCTATCCAATACCAGAATTAGACTGTCTTTTTCTCTGTGACTTGCACAAAACATTTCAGGGCTAACCACTTTGCGACCAACCCTATGTACATGTTTATACAGATACATTTAGAAAGAGAAAAATGAATAATACACCCAAGTCCTGGGGTGTAATATCAATCCACCCTTATTTTGCCCCAGTCTCCAATACAATTCAAAATGTCCAGGAATTTTTTTGTTTCTTTTCCTTTTCAAGAACAGTTAAAATCAAAAGACTGATTAATTTCCATATTCTCATTTTAAAAATTAAAAAATCCAAACAAAACAGGACAAAATTTTCAAACACTGGGTCAACGAAAATATATGATTGTCCAAAATCAACTTACTCAAAGGTCAAACTCAACATATTGAAACCAAAACTTAGGACTGATAAGACAGTAACATCTTTTTATGATCAATAAACCCAATACAGTAACGCCTTGAGAAATAAGTTTATGAATCATTCTCTTTTTACTCCGCAAGTAAGGTTAACTTTCAAGCAAATCCAACACAAGAAACTGTCTATGAGACATCGACACCAGCCTGCCCTCAACATTTCAGAGTTTGTAGATTTCAACCCCCGGCTCAACATGAGTCTCAGAAATTCCTCGCCTCATCTCTTGAATTGTGTTTCTGACCCATGGGCTAGTCAACACACCAGGTTTCACCTCAGCTGTTTCCGGCTAGCTTGTCGCTTATTTCCCACTTGAGAAAAGCAGCTCATAGTATCATATGGCCACCCTCAAGTTTATCGCTCATCCCTAGCTTCACACTAGCTTCAGCTCTCACATATAATATGGCCTCACCCTTATCCTGGCCTACGAAACTGAAGATAATAATATACTTCATCACTGAATTTCTAAATTTGAAGAAAAAAAAATGACATCTTAATCATTATTGTAACTGATTAAACTGTTACTGATTAAACAAAAAAGATTTTCTGTGCCCTTTTTTTAAACTTCACTTAAATCAAAATTAATTTTGCTGTCACTAAATTTGGTCTTTTTGGGCAAACTAGCGACTGTTCAACTGAAACCCGCTCCAATCTTAAAATTCAGCTTCTATAGGCAAAAAAATTGTCCACACTCCAGCTCCTATCTAAAACACTCTTGTGTCGGTAGTACTCTGATATCTCAAGGCATTACTCTATTGGGGGGGGGATCATCTTCAACAGCGAAACAAATGATTAAAAGTAAACTCCTCTGAGTTTGAGTTTTAGTAAAGAGAAACACATCGACATAATGATGGTCACATAATGCACAGACTGAAGAGGCAAAACAGATAGACAGAAACAACAGAGGAAAAGAAAAGAGGTATGACCATAAAGTGGCGTCCTCCAGCCACTCACAAGTAAATTCTTTGTTTAGTTTTAGTAAGAGTTTTACAGCACTTGCAACACAATAAGGTCATATAAGTGCCGAAGATTAGAGGTGTTATAAGAGAGTAAAAAACACAAAAAAGGAGGGGAGATAAAGATGATAGATGTTTGATAAGAAAGAAGAAGCAAAGCACACCAGAGCACCCGCCAACCACCCACCAAGTAAATTCTTAAACTGCAGACATTCTATTCATTTGATCGTACAAGTTTCAAAAGAATAAGGTGACAATGACAGAACCTATTAAGAGTAATATTTAAAAGGAAAAAGTAGTATAACTACATTGTAAAAGGAGTCAGTTATAATTTTAGCCATTCAATGAGAATACCACATGCATCTGACATATAACACCTAGAACCAAACCACAGCTGGAGGAGGGTTAGGAGAAATACAAAAATCTTGGGGAGGGGGTTCCTATAGATCCAACTTTAAATTATAGTCTGAGGGTATGTGATTATATCTGGTAGCATGAACTTAATAAAACATACCAAGAGTCTCAAAATTATGGTAAGCTTTGAGGGTGTGGAAAGTATGGACAAACTCAATCCCAATAACAATGCACCAAAATATTAAAACAGGATTAGTGTGAAATTGATTACCGCTGCAGAGTTCATCTGTAAAAAAAAATTAATTAATTTTTTTGCATTTCATGACACGTGAAACATTCCGAATGGGAATTCATCTGTTTTCAGTGAGAAGCGGGAGCAACTAGTTTAACTATTGAAGTACAAAATTCATTCTCAAGTACAACAAAATCACAGGAAGTACAAATTCATCTCAAGTACAACAAAATCACAGGAAGTACAAATTCATTCTCAAGTACAACAAAATCACAGGAAGTACAAATTCATTCTCAAGTACAACAAAATCACAGGAAGTACAAATTCATCTCAAGTACAACAAAATCACATCTATTACATCTTCTGAAACAAAAACATGAGAGAGACAGAAAAACACACATGCCATAGGAAAAAATGTAGATGTTTTACTCCTCCATCGACACAATTTAGATCATTTAGGAGGTGGGTATCGGACCCTGTCTAACGGCTCGCCTGGGCTGAGAAGGATACAACATCCCAGCAGAAAGACTGAGATATGTGATGAAAATTTCTCCCCACTCGGAGAATGGGGACAGCAAGGTGCCCACCTGCTACACCACAGATGCCGATCATGCCACAGGGAAACTACAATATCAAGTATTACAGTCTAAGAACTTGCCTGAGATTTTGAATCAACTACCGTTGTCCAAGTTTAACGTCCACACAGAAAAATGTTAAAGAATTACTGTTTGTTTCGTTGTTTTGCTCCAGTTTCTGTTCCTTAAAAAAAAAGGAAAAATTTTGAAAAAAGGTTCTAAAAAAGAGAGCTGCCATCCGGACAAAACTTTAAGTCCCATTAAAACTGAAGCCACTCTAGCCAGTATAAATATTAAGTATATTTTCAAAATCGGCATGTTGCTTGCTGCCTATCAGGCAAACGATGATTCTACATTCAAAGTACTAGGTAGATAAAGCGGCTATGTACGGAAAAATCAACTTCATAGTGAGATGAAGACCTTACAGTCAGTTACCCTACTCAGAAGAAGTACAAGTTGTCGTATAGTTTACCAGCTGATGATGGAGACAATCAGCCTGCCCACACTGAAATGGACCCTCATGAAGAGGGGCGAGGAAGCATGGAGCAACCCGTCTTTCAAAGACCCCAGTTCTACATACAAGTATCCAAGTAAGTATCCAAGAAGAAGCAGAAGACTGCCAAAGCTACTTAAGTGAAATTAACAACCTATGGGGGATCTATTCAGGAGCAAAATAAGGAACTCTCGACATCAATATCAATCAAAACATCAGTCATTACAAAATTGTCCCTACTTGCAAGTCCCACAGACCCTTGTCATCCAGAAAACCAAACTCAAAGGTACAGCTCACTGTGTTAAATTTCTACAGCAAGCAAATGGAAAAGCGAAAAACTTAGACTACCAACTGTTGACACCTATAAATCCCCATGATATACACCAAAAGTCTAGTGAGCATATGCAAGTGAGACTACGCAGCTTGTCAAGACTAACAAAAATTCTAAGGGGAAAAAAAAATGCTACCAGAACAAAGCTGAATGCAATAACTTTCTTTGGTGCCAAAAGCAATCTATATATTAGAATTACTACTACAGCGTGAAGGGAAATCATTCGCAACAACGTCCATGCCTCCAGCAGTCATCTACAACACTCAAGCACAACTGACAACCAAAGAGGAATTCTTTTTTACAAAAGTTCACATGAACATCAAAGCACAATGACAGTCAAAGTGAAAAGAGTACATCAATTAATACAAATGTGAGGCGTGCTGACAAAATGAGTTACTTCTCGGATTTTAGCCCGATGGAAATAGATGTGTCAAATTTATAAGTTGAGCATTTTCAATTCATTAGTTTGAAATGATAAAATACATGTAAAACTTTAAAAGAATGGCATTGGTTTAGAATCCATAAATATGACCCTTGTGTTCATTTTTGCAGATATCTCCATTCTTTGATTGCGAGAAGGAACTCATTTTGTCAGCACAGCTCACAAATACACAAGCTATCAATGCAGCAATGGAAAAACGCAAGCACAAGACATTTACCTGGCGTCCCTGCTGGTGTAAGAAAAGAAGGAAACAAAGATGTAGCTGTTTATAGAGACAGTGTGTGTGTGTGTGTGTGTGTGTGTGTGTGTGTGTGTGTGTGTGAGTGTGTGTGTGAGTGTGTGTGTGAGTGTGTGTGTGTGTGTGTGTGTGTGAGTGTGTGTGTTTAAGTGTGTGCATTTCTATGTCTGGAAGAGAAAGTACATGCATTTGATCTTCAAATGCATGATGAATTGGGGTGAAATGAAGCATGGCTACCAGAAATCTTCCTGAAAAAAACTGTCAGTTCAAAGATCATTTACAAAACTTTACAAAATCAGTAGACATCAAGTTAAAGGAA